>NC_081427.1:9728949-10028949 GCF_949786415.1 Peromyscus eremicus
GATATAAGCAACTTTTAGGAGTCTTGTAGGGTAGACAGAGACAGCTGGCAGCCTGGACAGTCATTCAAAGTTCTCTTGTAAGGTTGGGGCATCTGTCTTCAGCCCACAGGCCTAGAGTCTCTTATTCATTTTTCTCTGTGTCCTGTAGAATGTCTGGCAGTTTTCTCTGCAAAGCAGGAACCTGAAGGACCATTTTGTCAAGCAAAGTTCAGTGGTCACCTTTCTATGGGTCCTGCATGTCCAGTTGATCAAGCAGTCCAGGCAAGAACAGTTTCTTGCCCAAATGGCTATTTTTGTCAAGGTGAAGATAAATTCCATATGGAGTGTCTTCGATGCCCATCCTCCTCTCTGAAGTAAATCGGTGCTGTCAGGAGCAGACATGTCTCACTGTCCAAAAAGTCTAAACTTTTAAAACATTTTAAATGCCATATTCTGTAGGTCTTTGAAGTGTTTGAAGACTACCTATCTATCTGAAATATATCTATGTATACCTAGAAGACTTAACTAACATGGCTACAAATATTATCATAGATGACTAACTATTAATCTATTTTTTAATTATCCATTACAATTTTAAATGAGTTACATAAACATAATACCTCAAACAAGAATAGAAATATATATACAGTATAACAAAATTAAGTTTAAATTTGTATCAATAAACTAAAATCTATAGCAATGTAAAACATTTTAAATAAGTTGTTACTCTTTAAAAGTAGGTTCATTAATCTATCCTTTCATCCTATCATATCTAAACTATCCCCTTTTTTTCTTTAGAAAGAGATTGTATTTATAATCAACCTGATTTAAATAAAAATATTGTTTTTTCTCTGTCCCACACCAGAGGGCTCTTTTGATTTGGGACACAAGAATCTCTTAACCATTTTTTTTTTTGAGCAATATGTCTGGGTTTAGAGGGGGAGTGAGCCAATACCATTTCTAAAGCCAGCTTGGTATATTTGGGAATTTGGGCGTAGCTTCTCTTACTACTTCCTGCTGGAGGGGGGCGCTGTATCTTCTGGAGACAGAAAGAAAATTTTAGGATCATGGAGTAGTCCGTGAGGCTGTATATCTGAGCCAGTTGACTTGAAACCATTCTGGATGTTGAATCATCTGGGCCATGGTGTCATTGGAGACCTTTCAGGGGGTCTTGGCTGGTCAAACCTGATGTATCTTAATCTGGAACAAATCCATAGTCTCTGGCTTTCTGTGGAAACAAGAGCAGAGACTCTTTTCCAAAGCAACATATCCTTATATCCAAATTTTGAAGTCAAGGTACCTTTAAAATATACATTTTGGCATAACTCAACAGCTTTTACAATCAAATGTTTTTCTGTAGTTATGAATATCAAAGAGAACATAATCCAGATTCTCTGTGTGGTAGTCATCTTTACGTGGCTTATTTTTTATACTACCTTTACTGTCTCTTTAAATACTTTATTTTTTAAAACTATGTATTTGTTTCTATAACTCTATATATCACTTTTTTTGTCTCTTTCAAGCCTACGTATCTTTTACATACATTGTAAACTATTACATCTGAATCTGTCTTATTGTGAATCTCTTGCCTTAAACTGCAGCAGCTGTGGCTGCTGGCTCCGCCCACCTCAGCTTCCCAACATGGCTACGTTTACCGCCAGCTCTGGGAGCTATCGTGGGTCTATGCTTTTATCCAAGCAGTGTGTAGCCCAGAAACTTCTTTTTTTTTGTTTTGTACTAGCAAAGGCTAAATCCACCACATAGCTTAATGTGTTACTTGCAGAGGCCTCATTCCTACCATACTGCAGGTCGAGAGTGCACACTAGGAACCCGCCAGTAGCTCAAACCGGCAGCTGCCGCTCATTTGAGAGAGACAATTAGGAAGCTGTTTTTAGTTCCGTTTTAGAATCTTTTTTCTAAGTTTTTAGGTGGAAACTCTTGCCACCACGTTGGACGCCATTTGTTGCTGGAGAACTTCTCTCCAGCTCCCACCACCAAGTCCCGCCAGTCTCAGAGCCCACTTATAAAATAAACATACAGACTCTTACATTATTTAAACTGCTTGGCCATTAGCTCAGGCCTGTTATTGTCTAGCTCTTACTCTTATATTTAGCCCATTTCTATTAATCTATGCATTGTCAGGTGGCTTCATGGCTTACTGGTACTTTCACATCTTACATATCCTGTGGTGTCTCACAGCGTTTGCCCCATTCTCCTTTCTTCTTTCTCTTTCTAGTTTGAATGGACTGCCTAACCTTATGCTGTCTTACCATTGGACCAACAGCTTTCTTTATCAACCAATCAGAGCAACACATATTTACAATATACAGGAAGACATTCCACAGCAGATGTTGGCATTGCTTGCCAGCTTAAACTGTTGCAAATGCTTGTTTAAGCTGAATTCTGAATTCTTGCTTCTTTTATTAGAGTCTGAAATTTTTATACATGCAAGAAAGAATATGTCTCTGTGATAAAACCCACCACGAACCAGGGAGTCTGAGTCTCATGGGTATTTCACAATTGCTGCCAGAAGAATTAGGTTCATCTTGTGTGACTCCAGTGTGACAAGACTGTCATAAGCTTGCATGTGTCCTCCACACATCACTATCTGCACCTTTGCTTTTGCTGATATTGCTTTGTGTCATTTCAAAATAATGAATCATTGACAAAAGACTGTGTGCTAAGCTACAGTGCCCTTCCTACAAGTCTCCAGACCTGACGGTAGTCTTGGGAACTTCTTATATAGAATACAGAATATCTTATCTTAGTAGGAGAGTAGTTAGCGTGAATGGAGTAATTTGTCAAAAAGAATTGAATGGAGCCAGAGAGATGGCAGAGTGTGTGTTATCTGTATAAACATGAGAAAATGCATTCAGATCCTCAATACTCAAGTAAAAGCCCAGCTCTGAAGCACATGACTGTAACCCAGTATTGGGGAAGGGATTGACAGGTGGATCTTGAGGACTTGGTGGCAATCCAGTCTAGTTGAAATTGTGAGCTTCAGACTCCTTTAGAGTCCCTGTCACATAAAGTAAGGTGGTGAAGTAGTAGAGGAAGACCCTTGGCATCAATCTCCAGCATTGCAACAAAAAAATAATTGGTTTAATTAAAAATAATTTAAAAGTCATGGACTCTAGAGGAGAATTACCTACTATTACCACTTTCCTTAAAAAAAGGTATAATTTCTAATTGATGGGACTATGCTCCATGACTCTGCCTATTGATTGGTTATTGTTTTCTGAAGTCCTAATGCATATATCTACTAAAGACTCCCATACCTAAGACTAAGGGAACACTGAGCAAGAGGAGTTTACTGTGAGATTCTGTCTCCTAGTGTTATCTGAAGCTACACCGTATAAAGTGTCACTGACATTACCATCCAAACATGAACAAGGATGACACCAACAGACAGGACAAACGGGATGAGGAAATGCCCATGAAGCTTCAACCCTACACAAAGGACTACAGGTCACTGAATGAAGCTAGAAACAGGAGAGGTGGCTCTCCCCAGGGAAGAGCACATCAATTGGTTATCCAGTGCCAAATGGTCAGCCATGAAAAGATAAATATAAGTAATAGTGTATGGTTATATTTAGGAACATTTATGTATAGACATACATGTGTGCAATAATAATTGATATGAAAAGAGGTCATGTGTTTGAAGGGGAGTGTGGAGGGGCACGTGGGAGGGTTTGGAGGGGGAAAAGGAGAAATGTTGCACTTAAAATGCAATCTCAAAAACAATAAAAACGTATAATTTCTGACTGCATTCTAAATATTTATCCTTATCCCGACAGATAAGCGTAGCTCCCACTCCCTATTCAGAGCAGATGGAGATGATTACAGCAGTATACAACCAGTCGAAATGCAGAAAGCTACTGACGGTGGGGTGCCTAGCCTCAACTGATTCATCTACAACACAACTCCTATACCTAAGGCTTAGCACATCTCAGAAGAGGGGCAGAAATACTGTAAGAGCCAGAGAACCAGGTCATCCACTGTGAGAGAGTTTCTTCTGTACAGATTGGAAAACTGTAATCATGAAATATCAACAACATGGCTGCCAAAATATGACCGACACAGTGGCAATACCACTTGTCATGACAATGCGGCTGGGGGAAATTTCACAACATCTCACTCCTAGATGAAGAACTATAGACAATTAATGTCTACAGAGAGAGAGAGAGAGAGAGAGAGAGAGAGAGAGAGAGAGAGAGAGAGAGAGAGAGAGAGAGAGAGAAACAGTCTTCTCTAGAAATAAGCCTTCTGATAGGTTATCAATTCCCAAGTAGTCATCCCTAAAAATACATGTATACAATAAATGCTAAATGAAGTCACCAGTTTATTTATACATATGTGTGACGTGTGTGTATGTATATAAAAAAATAAAGGATGTATGTGTGTTTGTGTGTGTGTGTGTGTATAAAAATAATGATTAAAGAAGAGGTCATAAATTTTAGAGAGAATGGGAGGTATTAGAGGAGTCAAAATGGGTAGAGAAAAGTAGAACTGGTGAAAATATAGTATTTATATGTGAAATTTTCAAAAAATTAAAAATTAAAAAAATAATTTAAGCTACACAATGAAACTACCATGAAAATGTGTACCTTGCATATTTAAATTGAGGAATGAAGTTAATATTAACCTTTTAGAAGACAAGCAAGACAGTTGACCATCTATGTTTATGTTTATACCCAGGTTTAAGGGTACAGATGAATTTGTTAGTGCAGAAACCTTCTTCTCATTGGATATAAAGTTTACTGGGGAATTTGAAGGTGTCCTGTTGGGAAAGCAGGAAAAGATACTTTTTGAGTTTGCTTAATTATGGTTGGTACACCCCCATGTTATCTACTCTCTCAAGGACATTTCATACAAGACTAAGTATAAACTTGCATTTTACAACATTATTTAACTCATATGCTGTCTCTTCTTATAATATCTTGTCTCCCAGAATTGTAAAACACACTATTTAGTTCATTATTAGTATAAAACACTAGTGTTTTAGTCTGAAATTCCATCTAGGAAACTCTCAAACACAATTTGTATGTGAGACTTCAAGTATAAACGTTCATCTAAAAACTATCTCATCATCCATTGTGTCTATAGATATTTGAAAGAAGATATAAGAATTCAGAGCTAATGTTTCATATTAGACAGAGAGAATAAATCTAGAAGGAAAATGCTGCCCTTAGAAAGAACCAAAAGTCACGTGGGGTGACAGGTTTGATTAGAAATGTCAAAACCTGGTGGCATCCTGCCAAGTGATGCCTGTAAGCTGTCATGTCAAAACACCGTATTTCTAGTTTCACGAACTTCTCTGATCCCAAGATAAAATGCAATGAGCTATTCCACTTAAGTTAGTAATTTTCTTTATGATACCATACATATTTTGAACATTTTGATACATATATATTTCATCACTCATATTTGTAAAATCCTTAAAAATTTACACACACATAAGTTCCATCATTTATTACTTTTAATTTATGAAAGATAAGTTTACGTATTTTTTTTTAACCCAGGCAAAAATCTGCAGATTTCCTGGGATTTGCAGTTCAGTGGATTTAATGGTTTTGAAGGGAGGAAATGATGTGTAAAATAACCAAAATGTACCAATTTGGAGCTTACAGAAAACCATGTAATCTGTAATACACAGATATCATGCTTTCCATTCATTTTCCTAATTCTGTCTAGAAACACGCTGGCACCTGTCTGACACTGGCCTCATCTTTGAGGCACTGAAATGGCTAGAGCTGATGAACCAAGTTCTGCCCAGGCTGTGTTCAGCTCTATGTAATAATTATGCACTGAGAAAGAATTATGCAATCTAGTCATTATGGAAATTAAGCTATCTCAATGATAAGAGAGCTGATGGATGATTTTTTGGTGACAGAATTATTGTATTTCTGGCTTTTTTTTTTTTTTTTTTTGATTTTCGAGACAGGGTTTCTCTGTGTAGTTTTGGTGCCTTTCCTGGATCTTGCTCTGTAGACCAGGCTGGCCTTGAACTCACAAAGATCCGCCTGCCTCTGCCTCCTGAGTGCTGGGATTAAAGGCGTGCGCCATCATCACCCAAGAGATGGCTCAGCCGTTAAAGCCGTTAAAAGTTAGGCTCACAACCAAAAATATTTCTGGCTATTTATCACCACATGTAGATAGGCACACATTCTCATCAGATCTTTTAGCTGAGGCTGTGGCACTTGAAATATACTTTGGGATTTGGTTAGAAATGTATAATGAAGCCAGTATGTATGGGTGGACAGAATCTCCCTTGGACGCTCAATATAGGAATCAGATAGCATTGCCTGTATCTCCACTGTAAGTAGAAATCCTAGAGACAGTTGGTGTGTTGGCAAGTTTGTAACTCCAAAAACTTTAAAGCAACAAAATTTCTTTCCTGAGTGGCACTTAATATGGATATCAGTTCAGCAGAAAATCTGCCTACAGAGCAGAAACTGTGCTTGGATTTCTTTGTATGATATCAGTGATTATGGACACCTACACTTTTTCTTGGGGAGGAGATAAAGAATGACGTGTGTTTTTGTCCAAACAGGGTTTCAGACAATATGTCAACCCTTTCAGCACCAGAAATCTGGATTATGATCTTAACAAATCTCTCAAATCTATGCATATTCTTTCATCAGATACGGTAACACCCTGAAAAATTCACAAAGGCACTAAAAAAAAAAAAACCATCAGGAATAAAGACCAAGTAAAGATATTTTTGAATGAATTAAAGTTAATCTATTAACACAAGTTGGAGGCTTAAAAATGCCAAAAGATTGAAGTAGAATTTCCCAAAATCAAAGAAAATGCCTGAGAAAAACTAATTTTGGGAAAGAATAAAATAACTTCAGAAACAGCAAATAGTGAAGTTTATATGTGGTTTCCCTTTCCATTTCTGCTCAAAGTAAAATGAACAAAACCACAGCTTGCTTGCAGTGTGTAGGCACATAAAGTAATTATGGCGCCATGAGAAATATAAGACAAGGTAGTAAGAGAAAAGGACATAAACATCAATAAATTTTCTAGCATTTGTGTGAAGTAGTATAACATCTTTAGAAAAATAAACAGGTTATTGAGTGTGAAGTTTACTCATTTCAAGAATGATGGGTTTGGGTTTGTTCTGATGATTTGACATTCATCACCAAATCAATTTTAGAGCATTTCAACCACTTCCCAATCAAACTTCATAGACAGGATGTATCATTTCTCTAGAAGGCTTACCATACTTCCCTCGACCTGTCTGTGTTGGGCAATCATTTATCTTTCTATATATTCACCTATTCTGATGCATACACTTCTTAAGGGGTTGGAAAGTTAAGGGCATATACTATAATCTTTTGAATTAGCACTATAAGGCAAAGAGTTCAAGGCAAAAGTTATTTTCCAGGAAAAATGAGATAATGCTAAAAAGGTCAATTTTTCAATAGCAATCATAAATTTATACACACCAGTTGATATGTATCTTGGCAACAGTGCTTTCCAAAACAAAAGTAGCAAAACTGATAGGATTAAAGGAGGAAATAAATGATGCATTAAAAATAAATTTTCAAAATATTAGCAAACTGAATCCAGCAATGTGTAAGAAAATTTTATTCATCACAACCAAGTAATGGGATTTTCTCACAGCATGTGAGCTTGATTTAGTATCAGACACATGACCAACATAAGATAAAATAATAAAGGAATAAAACAAAAATCATTTCCATAAATGTATAACAGCATTTGAGAGACAAACTGATATGCAATCGTGATCAAGTTGTCCATTAGTTAGGAACAGAAGGTATCTTCAGTCTGAGTAACACTGACCCAGAATGAATACCTGGGGATTCCAGTAAGAGACAGGAAAAGAAACCTCAGTCAGGGCTCACTGCTCTCACAGAGACTCAGGCACTGGTCACTCACTAACCAGAACACATTCTGCAGGCTCACATCCTTGGAATAAAGCCTGAAACATATGGTTGGTCTCAGAATTGAACGAAACCTGAATTGGAAGGTAAAAATGAACTCATTCCTACCATCCTTCTTTCCTTCCTCCCTCATCAAGTGGTACTGTACCAGGTGGACTCACTTTTCCTGGGCTCACAATTTGCCCTGGAGGGAAAGAAAACAGATGTTTCAACTAGCAGCTCAGCACTAGTATCCCAGGAAGTCACACCTTCTAAACTTAGTTTAACACAGGTAGCGGATGGACACTTTACTGAACATGTCCTGGGCTTGTTACAAAGAAGAAGGAAGTCCTGTTAGTTTTAACATCATATGTAAACCTGGAACAAACTATTATGTGAAAGAAGTCAGAGAAGAAGGAGGAACACCACTTGATGGTACTCATGTATGGAGTACAAAATAATTACCACTACAGGTTACTTTGGTAGAGAAGACAGAGGAAGATGTGGAGAGACTGGTCAATGGGAAGAGGTATCGAGTTTGTATGCATAACTTCACATTCTATTTCACAGTAGGATAACCACAGTTAACAACAATGTATCATGTTTCAAACTGATATACTTTGGAATGCTAAGTGGGACTCTATTAATAATGTGTGACTACTTAAGATTTATTGGCATGTGAAACCATGTCACCTCTAAGCAATATTCCATTATGGGTATTGAGTGTTTAGGCAGAATGCCTGAGATAACATTTCTAGTTTAGTAAATGTCAGGAACAAGTCACAAATCTTAATTGATTTACATTTATTTAATGTAAAATTAGAAAAAAAATGTGCTCAATTTTTAGCTTTGCAAAGATTGAAGGAGGTAATACATGTAAACCCTCATGACACCCAACCCATTTCATGATGATTAGTTATGGCTGCCTAAGTAGAAATGATCTTTTTGCTTATAAAGAATAAGTATGCTGAGAAATACTGATCTAACAAAGTGGACATTCATGCTGTACCCTTCTAAGTTTACCTCTCCTCACATTTATGATGCCCTCATCCTTAACATGGAAATTTTAATATGCCTTTATAATCTGATCACATTTACACTGCATTGTCTAAATGATACTTTATTAAAACTAACTCATAAATATATTTTTGATTTTGTTTTAATGTTTTTATGCAGTTATGAAAAAAATCAAGGTATGAAGAACTAATAATTCTGTAACATATTTGATTAGTCATTACCATCACTGAATATGTGCTCTTAGTATCCACCAATATTTTAGATATCTAGTATATTTTTCATTACATAAATTATGGTCATGATTAAAATAGTGGTAAAAAGCTGTCTGTCTTTCTCCACATCTTAGATTCTGTTTTTCAGTCAAATTCCACCTTTGGGAAAAGCCAAAGTACAATGAAATTGAGCACAGTATCACTTACAGTACTGAATGGTCTTAGTTTCCTGTCCATGTCTGTATCCAAACTTTCTGGAAGAAGTCAGGAAAATTTTATGTGAATCCTGGGTAAATGGTAGGTTTCTTTTCTATGACTTTGTTTTCAGCGAATAATTTGTTGTTCCATCTCTTTTTGTGAAATTTTATACAATATAATAATTTATAATGATTTTGTTAATTTTAAACATGGAAATTGCAGAGTTGTACATATATATTATTACATTATTTCCTCACATGAATAAATGTGGCTATGTGTAGTAGATATCACATTCTATTAATGTCTGTTTCTTGTAGTGTCTTAACCTCTCTGTAGCTAGAGTTTTCCTGCCTGGCCCACAGTCAGGGCAAATCTCTCTCACCTGCCAGTCCCACAGCCACTCAGACCCGACCAAGCAAACACAGAGATTTATATTGGTTACAAACTGTATGGCCGTGGCAGGCTTCTTGCTAACTGTTCTTACAGTTTAAATTAATTCATTTCCATAAACCTATCCCTTGCCACATGGCTCGTGGCTTACCAGGATCTTCACATGCAGCTTGTCATGGTGGCGGCTGGGAGTGTCTCTCTCTTTCAGCCTTCCACTTCCCAGCTTTATTCTCCTCCTTGCCCCGCCTATACTTCCTGCCTAGCCAACGGCCAATCAGTGTTTTATTGATTAATCAGCAACACATTTGCCATACATCCCAAAAAGGAAGGTTTTAACCTTAACAAAGTAAAATTACATATAATTTGGGAATTTGGGCGTAGCTTCTCTTACTACTTCCTGCTGGAAGGGGGCGCTGTATCTTATGGGGAAACAAAGAAAATTTTAGAATTATGGAATAGTCCATGAGGCTGTATTGTCTGTGCCAGATGCCTTCAAACCATTCTGGATGTTGGATCATCTGGGCCATGGTGTCATTGGAGACCTTCAGGGGGTCTTGGCTGGTCAAACCTGATGTATCTTAATCTTGAACAAATCCATAGCCTCTGGCTTTCTGTGGAAACAAAAGAGACTCTTTTCCAAAGCAACATATCCTTATATCCAAATTTTGAAGTCAAGGTACCTTTAAAATATACATTTTGGCATAACTCAACAGCTTTTACAATCAAATGTTTTTCTGCAGTTAAAAATCCCAAAGACAACACAATCCAGATTCTCTGTGTAATATTCATCTTTACGTGGCTTATTTTTTTATATTAATTTTACTGTCTCTTTAAAGACTTTATTTTTTAAAACTATGTATTTGTTTCTATAACTCTATATATCACCTTTTTTGTCTCTTTCAAGCCTACATATCTTTTACACACATTGTAAACTATTACATCTGAATCTGTCTTATTGTGAATCTATTGCCTTAAACTGCAGCAGCTGTGGCTGCTGACTCCACCCACCTCAGCTTCCCAACATGGCGGAACGTTTACCACCAGCTCTGGGAGCTATCATGGGTCTATGCATTTATCCAAGCAGCGTGTAGCCCAGAAACCTCTTGTTTTGTACCAGCAAAGGCTAAATCCACCATGCAGCTTAATGTGCCACTTGCAGAGGTCTCATTCCCACCATACGGCAGCAGGTCGAGCGCACAAGCTAGAAACCCGCCAGTAGCTCAAACCAGCAGCTGCTGCTCATTTGAGAGAGACAATTAAGAACTGTTTTTAGCTCCGTTTTAGAATCTTTTTTCTCAGTTTTTAGGTGGAAACTCTTGCCACCACGTTGGATGCCATTTGTAGCTGGAGTTTTCCTGCCTGGCCCACAGTCAGGGCAAATCTCTCTCACCTGCCAGTCCCACAGCCACTCAGACCCGACCAAGCAAACACAGAGACTTATATTGGTTACAAACTGTATGGCCGTGGCAGGCTTCTTGCTAACTGTTCTTACAGTTTAAATTAATTCATTTCCATAAACCTATCCCTTGCCACATGGCTCGTGGCTTACCAGGATCTTCACATGCAGCTTGTCATGGTGGCGGCTGGCAGTGTCTCTCTGACTCAGCCTTCCACTTCCCAGCTTTATTCTCCTCCTTGGCCTGCCTATACTTCCTGCCTAGCCAACAGCCAATCAGTGTTTTATTGATTAATCAGCAACACATTTGCCATACATCCCACAGCAGCTCTCAACAATACAGTCTAAATCTTTTTACCAATCATGTAAACATACAGTTAACTCTGGCTATCCAAGATAATAATGAGATATGTGAGGGAAAGAATTGAAATTCACAATGAATTCCCTAGCCACTTATTGGTCAGTAGATTAAATGTCTCCATCTCCTAACCTTTAACTAGAGGCCTTTCAGGGAAGAGGAGTGTTTCTGCCTTCCTAGGTTCCACAGTCCTGGAGGAATTAAAAAGTGTGAAATATCTGAATGGCAACTGGGAGGAGGAGGTAACAACAAAGGGCATTGCTGATCCACAGAAAATCCCTAAATAATTAAATATGCAACTGAATGAGAAATTCAAGTTCTAAGCCTGTTTACAAGTACATCGCAATCCCAATAGCCTGCTGCAGACCACAGGATTCTATCCTTCAGTGTTTATGCATTTTGTTCCTTCCCAACTGTTAATTTGCATGTACTTCAGAGAGTGACTAGGAACATTTTTCATTTTTATTAGCATACAGAATTTTATATATGATGTGTAAAATTAGATAAAATACTAAATTGACAAATGGATAATGTATATGAAGTGACTATCATTTCATTTCGTAAACAAGAAATATTTGATGAGCATGAACTGACGTTTTGTGTTAGCTGGTGGTACGATTCCTTTCATATTTTGCTATTTTCCCCTATAAGAAATATCCAGTGTTGCAAATACCAAGAGAAGCATGGTGTCTTTCCCCAAGGACTGACAGTCAGTAGCATGTGAGTTTCAGGATGGCAGAGACCTTGGCTCTTTAGGGTGTTTTTTCATTAGTATTTTATTAATGTCTTGTATGGAAGAAATGAGTGCACCTAATATGAGGAAATAATATAAGTCTAATTTAAAATATAGTATAATTCATAAAACACATTTAGGGAGGAAAAGTGAGTACTTCTATCTTTAAAGGGAGTCAGAGAAAAACAAAACCTACGAAATTCTCTGCATTATTAAAGTAATAATAAAATTTGTAACAATAAGTATTAGCATTTTCATTCTAAAAATTTGTATCATAGATATGTAAAATTACAGAAATATTAAATAGGACTGGTAGACACCCCTTGCTCTCATTCACAGCTTCCTTACTGTCCGGTCTCCCCACAACTGCTTGCCAGGGACTATGATCTCCTTCTGGCCCCTCTCCCTCCCTTTAGGACTCATGAGATCCCAGATTCCTCCCATCATGGACAGGCCAGTTTGTCCACATGGCACAGAGATAAAAGGGCAGCATGCATGGAACAGTGTCTTTGTTAGGGTTTCTATTGCTGTGAAGAGACACCATGACAACGTCAACCCTTATAAAGGAGAACATTTAATTGTGGTGGCTCACTTAGAGTTCAGAGGTTTAGTCCATTATCGTGATGGTGGGAAGCAAGACAGCATCCAGGCAGACATGGTGCGGGGGTAGCTGAGAGTCCTTCATCTTGTGCTAGCAACAGGAAATAGTCTGTCTCACTGTGCATGGCTTGAGCATATATGTGTTGGGGCTATCTCCTGGAGCTGCCCTCTCCAAACCCTGCCCTCAGCTACTCTCTCCAAACCCCGCCCCCGAGAAAGCTCACCAAGCAGAGGCCTCTCCCCTCAGAAAGCCCTCCAAGAGGCAGCCCCTCTCTGGGGCTGCTCAAGATTAGGCCTACAGGTTGTTTAAGACCAGGTCTCCACACCTGCCCCGTGTTCTTGTGATACCTCCCCTGCCTTCCCAAGAGTCACCCAAGAGGTGCATTGCTCTGCTCAGATTAAACCTGGACTTAATCATTCTGTTTGATTAGTTTGTTACATTGGCGGTGGAGGATACCCAATAACCAGGGATCCAAAAGTTATCTTGGTGCTGAAGCTGAGTAGAGTTCAGTCTTTCCGGCATGGCCGTACAAAGTAACTTTCCCTTTCCTACCTCCACTATGCTGGACTGTCTTTTGCCAGGTATCTCACCCAATTCCAAACCAATGGCCTGTAAGGTATCCGGGATCCCCATCCGGTCTTCACCCCTTCTGGGAGAGGCTTCCTTCTGGTTTACCTGCTGAGCCTCTGCAGTGCGAGGAGACTCCAGCCCCTTTGGCACAGGGACAGTCTCTGCTTCTTGGGATCTCTCTGGTTTTACTCAGAGACTACCCCACATTCCCTAGCCTCTGGCTTATGAAATCGGACGCGATTTTTGTAGCCCCCGGCCCCAAGCATGGCTTGTGAATGGGTGCTTTCGACTTAAACCCGATCCCCAAAGCCTACAAAATTTATCCACATTGGGGCTGTCTGACACCATATGCCTCCTCCAGGTTTCCTTGATAGCGTTGGACTCCCGCACGCCCCCCTGCCCCACACACCTGTTTGTATCCCTGCTGGCCCCACTCTGCTCACAGCTTCTCTGCCTGCCTGTATCTCACTCAAGCTTTCATTTCAATTGCTCTCCCAGTTTTCCCAACTTGTTGCTTCCTCGGATGCTCGCTCTAGCTTTGCCTTTGTTTCCCTGGTGTCTGGTCCAGTCACGCTGGGATTCACACACAGCACAGGGCTGTTCACTCCCCGCCCCACCTTGCAAAGGTCTCATTCTTCTGCTCCTTCTGTCTCCCCCTGCCCTCCTGTCCCCTGCTCCTGTGCTTCTCACGTCTTACCTCCAGGATGGCCTTTCACTCTTCCTCCCCACCCCCAATAAACCTCTTGTTTCTCCTGTGTTCTCTTAGTGGCATACCTTTGGCAGGGCCCGCTAAAGGGTGCCCACTTTAATTTTGCCCACCAGGCTTCCCTGGCGTTTGGTTTGGCCATGCAGAAACCTGTGACAGACCCATTGTTCCCTGTGTCTGCCCTCCCTCAGTACTGTGCTGGAGTTCAACTGGCCCATTCTACCCATACCAAATCTGTTCTCACTGTTTGTTCCTGCCTGTTCCCCAGAAAATCTCACCTTCCAAGTCCTCCACCTGTTGCTCATGGAGGCTCTCCTTCGATCTTGGGCAGCTTGCACTTCTACTCTGTTTTTTCAGTTTCCATCCTGGGCTCTGGGAAATGGGCTTCCGTGACCCAGTGGGAGCCACACCATGGCCAGGAAGTGTATTTCATTCCTATGCTGCTTTATACTATAGACTCTTATTTTAGGATTTTAAGTAGGTCAGCTGACAGAGTTTGCTGGGAAAAGTTTTATTTTCCTGTTTTCCAAAGTCTTCCTATTGGAATGTACCGCCTGTTCTGTGTGTATGTGTGAATAATGTGGCCACAGTATGCTTATTTTAACTGGCCTTGGATACCTGGGTTTATGTGTGCTTGTTTTTAACTGGTCTTGGACGCCTGGGTTTACATGTTCTGTATGTCTTAGTAATAGCTCAGCTGTTATTACGACTAGCTGTCTGGGCTCAGAATGTAATGACAGAAAAAGTTTTTTTGTGCTGTTCTACCTTATTATAAGGAAAAACAGCTAAGAAATTGGGTGTGGTTAAAAACCTGTAACAAAAATTAACTTATAACTCTAGATAAAAACTGCTCTGGAAAACATCACGTGGTCTGCCATCACCTTATAACACATGGACAGTTGCCATCTTGGCTAAGGTTAAAAAGAGAGGTCATATGACTTCACCGCCAACTTTAGTAAGGGTGACCACATGGACTGGCCTCACCATGGAGACATTAGGACTCCAATATATTTTTCTGGATGGTAATTCCTGTCCTGTAATAAAAACAAGGTTTATAAAAGATAGAATTTAAAGCAGCACTGGTTTAATGAGGTATTAAAGCTATATCTCCATACATTCAGGTACAGGGATATATTTTGCTGAACAGCCAAATTTCTTAGCATAAGAATAAACCCCTCAATATTGATTTTAAAAACTACTAAATTGCTTGCAATGTTAAAACTTGGTCTTGCCTTATGATTGTATCTTAGGACCACAGCTAAACACTGAAGACTGAAATATTCCTCCTGATCTTCTTGCTTTAACGAACATTGGTAAGCTGTAATTAATTGGGTAAACTGTATGTCCAGATCTAGCTCATTAGTTAAACAACATTTATCCAACTCAGATATACCTAACATAATTACACCCTGATCCTCAAACACTTCAGGGATCTGAGAATATGGCATTTTAATAAAAAGGTTTCTCATAGAGACATGCTCCTAGCAGCATCCTGCACCTCCTCCAAGGAACGTGGAAGAACTTCCACCTGGAAGCTTGCTTTAAATGTAACAAAGTCAGCCACACAGCAAGATGCTGCTTTGTACCTTAAACTGGTGCCAAGACCCTGTCCAGATTGGACAACAGGATTCTGGGGGAATCAATTGCTTTATGCTGCCAGGACAAGGTGGGTCACTCTCTCCAAATTCCTACCCCACAGGAAAGTCTGTCAGATATTCAGGATTTGGCAGCTGAAAACAGGTTCTGCCTCTGGAACTTTTGTTCCCTAGTGACCATGGAGAGCCTGAGACTTCCCAGGTAGCTGGAAAGCTGTCTTACCTCTGCAACTGTTTATTTATCCTTCTCAGATCTGATGCCGTTTGATGACTAGGGTACTGTAGCTTTGCCAGTTTAACAGCTCCCCCCCCCCCCCCCACCTCCCAAGGTTACAATGAGCTTGGCAGCTCATTAGTTCATTAGTTAAGTTTCCTGTTAAAAGTTCAGACAGGTGTGCCTCATTCACAGGCTTCCTGGGAACACTGACTGCAAACAGTTCTTAGGAATCCTTAAATTTCTGTGGATTTTACGAGTCCCAGCTTTTAGAGACAGGTTAGCATTAGAGAGGGTAGGGAAGCCTCCCTCCCTCCCTCCTCCTCCTTCACTCATTCAACCACTTCCATTCAGTAAAGTTCCTCTGGGTATAGACTTAAGGGTGTGTTTCATCGAGCTGAAACCAGGCCCTAGGAAAAATGTTCATACCTTTTAACCCAAAGCTGTAGTCTTTTGCTATGACACCAAGATGTAAATCTGTTCCCGTTGTTTTACAAACATCTGCAGGTTCCTGCACAGGTCCATCCCTCCTTATAGACTTGTGCAAAGACCAAGCCACAGGGGCTCTCCAGATACACCAGCTCCTGAACCAGCTCTGAGGACACCAACCAGGGGAGTTTGATAGGTTGATTTCACCCACATGCAAGCTCCTGGAATATCAGCACTGGTACCACTTCTCCAGATTCAAGGGCGTATCTGCTCTTTTGTCTGGCTCATTCACCCTTGCCTCTTCTATACAACCAGGGAACATCCCCTGTTCCATTCCTTTTCCCACAGCTATCCCCACTCATAGGACCAGTGTTAATAATCTATTTTTTTTTCTCTTAGCAGTCTGCCTTTACCTCCTCAAGAAACAGGTTCCTGAGGTCTCAGAATGGCAGCAAACTGAATGCTTTTTCTGCTCACACCTCCCACTGTGTGTAACCCCACCTATTCCTGACTTCCTCTTCCATACCTCATTCCTTGCCATCAGGAAGCAGCCAGACTTGAACCTGTGTCCATATATACACAAAAAATTAGGATGTTGGGATAGCTCCAGGAGCTGCCCTCTCCAAACCCCGCCCCTGAGAAAGCCTGGCAAATAGCAGCTCCTCCCCTCAGAAAGCCCTCCAAGAGTCAGTCCCTCCCTGGGGTTGCTCAAGTCCATGCCTACAGGCTATTTAAGACTGGGTCCCCATACCCACCCTGTGCTCTCATATACCTACCCTGCCTTCCCAAAAGTCACCTGGGAGGTGCATTACTCTGCTCAAATTAAACCTAGACTTAATGATTTGTTTGATTGGTTTATTACATTGGTGGTGGAGGATACCCAATAACCTGGGATCCCAAACTTATAAATATGAGACCTCAGCTCCTGCCTCATCAGTGACACACTTCCTCTAACAAGACCACACATACTCCAACAAGGCCAAATAGTGTGACTCCCTTTGGGAACCATTTTCTTTCAAAGCACCACATTTGCAGTCCCTGCTCCCCAAAGGCTTATAGGCATGTCATGCAAAAACACATGCACTCCAATTTCTAAAGTCCCATAGTCTCTAAAGGTCTCAAACTTATTTAAAATTCTAAAGTTCAAAGTCTCTTCTGAGATTCATGCAATCTCTTAACTGTAATCCCCTGTAAAATCAAAATCAAAAAGCAGATCACACACTTCCAACATATAATGGCACAGAATATATATTACTATTCCAAAATATAGGGAAAGGAGCATTGTGAGGAAATACTGGACCAAAGTAAGACTGAAAATCAGCTGGGCAAACTCAAAACTTTGCATTTCCAAGCCTATGATCAAAGTGCTCTTCAGATTTCCAACTCCTTTCAGTTTTGTTGACTGCAAGACACTTCTTTTTCTTGGGCTGGTTCTGCTCCCTGTTAGCAGCTTTCCTCAGCAGGTATCCCACGGCTCTTACATCTCCAACATCTTGGGGTCTCTAAGGGAATCCAGACTTCAACTTTACAGCTTCATGCAATGGCCTCTCTAGGCCTCCATTCAGGGATACCCTGGACACATGCCTGGCCTCAGTGGCTTTCCTTATTGTGGAAGCAATTTCCATAGCCCCTTTCTTCTATCCTTAACTCCAGAACCACGTGGCCAAAGCTGCCAAGTTCTGCTGCTTACTAGGGCTGGAACATGACCCCCTCATTCAATTATATCCTAACCAGCTTTCTGTTTTCAATGGTTTCCTTCAGTGCCTAAACTTGGCTGTTTTGAAACTGAATCTATAGACCAGGTTGGACTTGGACTCAGATATTTCAATTACATATTCACCAGTTTTCTATTTTCAGTGGTTACCTTCACTAACTAAGCTTGCATGCTCTAGAACTGGCTCTGTAGACCAGGTTGGCCTCAAACTCAGAGATATTCTAGCCTCTGCCTCTGGAGTGCTAGGATTAAAGGCATGCACCACCACACCTGGCTCTAAGCTTTTCTTTAATTCCCTTTCTCAAGTTGTAAATTAACTGGATGGGATCTTGCCCTGAGATCATCACTCCCTTTATTCCATTTCTTAATTGGTTTATCTCCTTGAACACAGGATTTAGCTCCACTCCACTTCCTGGTGCTTTTCTTTTCTCCTCAAATTTTACATTTTGTAATTTATCCTTCTCAGCTTACTCATTTTCATTATAAATCTTCATTAGAAGTATCTCTAACAACCATATGACAGAGTATACTGGGCTGTTTTGAGCTTTCCTTTGCCAACAGAATTAGTTCAAATCTCTTCACTTTGGCCTTGGGCAGACTCTTTGAACAAGGGCAGAAAGCAGCCATATTGTTTACCCAAATATGACAAGAGTGATTTCTAGGCTACACAGTAATATTCTTTTCCTCTGAAACCCCTTGAGCTAGCCCTGCACAGTTCAAATCACCCTTAGCACCACTGTCCTCCATGCTCCTACTAGTAAGGTCCACTAAGCAGCACTTAAAGCATTCTAATTCTTAAAGCATTTTAATCCACAGTCCCAAGGTCCAAATTCCTTTAAACAAAAACATGTTCTGGCCTATCATAATACCCTAGTTCCTGGTATCAACTTCTGCCTTAGTTAGGGTTTCTATTGCTGTGAAGAGACACCATGTTCATGGTAACTCTCATAAAGGAAAAAAAAGGAACATTTAATTGAGGTGTCTGCTTAAAGTTTCAGAGGTTTAGTTCATTACCATCATGGCAGTATGCAGGCAGACATGGTGCTGGAGAAGAAGCTGAGAGTTCTTACATCTTGACTCACAGGCAACAGGAAGTGATCTGAAACACTGGGCATGGCTTGAGCATATATTTGAGACCTCAAAGCCCACCTCCATGGTGACATATTTCTTCCAACAAGACTACACTTACTCCAGCAAGGCCATACCTCCTAATAGTGCCACTCCCTTTGGGGGTCATTTTATTTCAAACCACCACAAGCAAAGACACGGGACCCGACACTCCTCCTTTTATTCAGGTCTTATCAGAGCATTTCCAGCTGCTGACTACAGCTGTCTCATTGGCATAGTTGGCCTTGAGATTTAGTGCCAGTTCACATTGCCTGGGAAAAATTGTTCCATGTTCCTTGACCAAACCGTGGAAAGCATCATGTATCTGACGAACAGAAGACCTAGGAAAGAGGCTGTAGCCCCAAGTGCCAAAGAGAGAAAATTAACATCTTGATCATGATATTAATTAGTTCCCTCCTGAAAGAAGAAAAGTGACTTGAAAAAAAAGAATGAAATAAAAACTCAACCATTAAACTAAGGACATATATACAAATCTCTTCATACACACACACACTCACTCACACATACACACACACACACACACACACACACACACACACACACACACAAAACCAAATAAACCCAACAACCAATGACAACAAAACCCATGAAAAACCATACTAACATGTTTCCTCCAAAAAAATAAGAAATCCCATAATTATAGTTCATATCTAAAATGACCTGGAAGAACTATGGAAAGAATTGAAAAGAATTATAACTATGATTGCTGACCTCAAATAAGACAAAGACAAAGAGATGAATGAAATAAGGAAGTCAATACCAGACATGAAAACAGAGTTTGATTTTTTTTAAATTTGGAAGTACAAGGATACATTTATTAGATTTTAAAAGAAAAACTGCAGAGCAGGCAATGTTTCAGTTGTTGCTCAAAGAGGAGAATGAAAGATATGAGGGGGAACGCCAACTAAACAATATTGGAAATGAAAACCTTAGTCAGTTGAAGTAAAACCTCAGCAGGAAGCCTGTCTACCATCAGAGTAGATCATAGAAAAAGCAGAGTTGTGGATGGAACACGAAGTATAGGATTGGATCACCCAGGAGGTGTCAATGGAAGCGCAAATCAAGTGTGAATAGCACATGGAGAGTTTTAGAACACCAGGAAGAGACAGAAGATCTGAACTATGAGTGGAGAAAGACATTGCAGTGAAGACACACTATCTCTGTAGCAGGAATCTTAGATGGTCTTATTAATAAAATTAAACCTGAGGCCAGTTATTGGGGTGAATGCCGGTAGAGCAGAGAAGCAGAACAAGCCACAACTACCTCACCTTGCCAGTTCCTCAGCTGATCCTGTTTCCTCAGACTGGAAGCCTTTGAGTCCTCATCCAGAATGGGTCTCAGCTGAACTGTTGCTCAAAGCCTAAAAGCTTAACCAGCCAAATGCTTCTAGTTCCTGGTCTCCATGCCTTATATACCTTTCTGCTATCTGCCATCACTCCCTGGGATTTAAGGCTCACTTTCTGGGATTAAAGGTGTGTTTCACCATGCCTGGCTGTTTCCAATGTGGCCTTGAACTCACAGAGATCCAGAGGGATTTCTGCCTCTGGAATGCTAGGATTAAAGGTGTGTGCTACCACTGCCTAAGCTCTATGTTTAATATTGTGGCTGTTCTGTCTCTCACCCCAGATAAACTTATTAGAGTGCACAATATTTCAGGGAACACAATACCACCACATATCTTCCTGCTTTGCTCAATGTGTTTATCTGCTGTAGACTTTTTCCCGATGGAGTCCTTAGGGCCATTTATGTATGTGATCATATAATTTACAAATAAGGATATTTTGGCTTCTCTCTCTCCAATTTGCTCCCCCTTTTACTCTTTTACTTATCTTTTTTCTCTGACTATACTTCAAGACAATAAATAACCCAATTTAAAAATTGGCATAGAACTAAAGGAGATTTATCAAGAAGAAAAAACAAATGGCTGAATAACATTTTTAAAAGTGTTCAATGTCTTCAACCAACAGGGAAATGCAAATGAAAAATGCTTTGAGATTTCCTCTTAATCCAGTCAGAATGTCTAAGATAAAAAAACCACAAATGATGACAAACACAGACACAGATGTAGGGAAAGCAGAGGACTCATCAAGTGCTGTTATTAATGCAAACTGCTGTAGTCACTGTGCAAATCAATGTGAGTTCCCAAAAAAATCTAGAGATAGATATACCACACGATCCAGCTATATCACTGTTTGGCAAATACCCAAAGAATTCTATATCCTGCTACCGAGCTACTTGCTCATCCATGTTTATTGCTGCTCTATCCACAACAATCACTAAATAGAAACAGACTAGATGTTTATCAACTAATGACTAGATAATGAAAATGTGGTACTTATATACAATGCAATATTATTCAGCAAAGAAAAACAAAATTGTGTAATTCCCAAGGAAATGGATGTAGGTAGAAACAATCATTCTGAGTGTGGCAACCCAGGTCTAGGAATACAAGCTTTGCAAGTCTGATTCTCTTATTTATGGATATTTGCTTTGGATTTTCAGAGATGTGTGTTTTCTTTAGACTATGCAAATATGTCAGGATATTAGAAAAGGACGATAGGGGGTGGTATTTGAGGGATGGAAGCTAGGACAAAGTGGTATAGAAGTTTAAAGGGACTAATAACAAGAAAGGTTAACTTGGAATGGGAAATGGATTACAGGTAGCAGAGGCAACACAAGGAGGAATAAATAACACTAAAGGACTTTTGAAAAATTAGTTGGAAACCTCCTACTATAGAATATACACATATATATGTGTATACACACACACACACACACACACACACACACACACACGTATATAAGATGTATTGCATTTTTTTGAAGTTGCTGGCCAATCAGATCCCACAGACTCTCAGACATTGCAGACTATTGCCAGTGCTCTTGGTTACCTTCCAGAACTTTTCAATAAAAGTCTATTGATGAAGATATGGCATGCCTGAATCACAGAACAAGAATTACCTAGAAGCTTCATTTCTCCTGGGTAGCTTTCATAGTACTGGAAAGTGCTATTCATGTGGTAGAAGGGGGAAAGTCTTATTCAGATTTGAACCCTGCATGCTACAATAATGAGCAGCCTGGTAAGACATGCCTACTGTGCTGGCCCAATAGTGGCAGGAATATCATGGGAGTGATATTCCTGTTTGGATTGAGGTTTTACTTCAGAAGATGAAACTAATACCCATGTCACTATTACAGTGCCAAGAACCTGGGGCTAGATAGATCATATACCCTAGCATAGAATCTACCACTATTATGCTGCTAAATGGAAATTGTATTAAACTAAGTCCTAATGACTTATTGCTATACCTGTAGATTAATGCTTCTTTCACCTTATCAGAAAAGGTTATATTTTTAGTAGATGGAAATAAACAGAGATCTCAAACCTGTCAAGGTGCAGAGAATAAGGAGAAACTGTGGAAAGCTCAGACTAAAATGGGAAATCTATATCACACCCTTCCTCCCAAGGCTCAGGGGTCATTACAGAAGGGGCAGAAATAGTTTAAGAGCTACAGGAAGTAGATGATAGTAAGGAAACAGTATCTTCTGGGCAGGGCAACCGCACATAGGAAGTCACAGCGTGTGTGACAGCATGCACAAGATCTGTGCAAATCCAAGCCAAATCAAATCCCAATATGCTAAGGGAAGCCAGGCATGAGTTGCAACCCTAGCAAAGGAGCTATGGGTTATTGCTAGCTGCTGGGAAAGGGAAAGCCACTTTTAATTAAGAGTGGTGATGCCTCTGGTTAAGTCCATTATGCTCCAGTGTATGGTCACATATCCAAGCATATACAAACTGGGCTTGATGATGTATTTATGTATGTATGTATGCATGCATGCATGCATGTCTGTATGTATACAAAGTTGCATAGGTAGGGAATGTGAGAAGGATCTGGAAGGACTTGGGGGAGAGGCGAATATGATGGAAACATACGGTATGGAATTCTCAAACAACTAACACAAAAAGAAATATTACATAATATGCATGGAAAGCTTCCATTAATTACAAAAATATTATGACTATTTCCATAATACAAGGTACAAAGTGGAGAATTGTTTTCTTAGTTGAGAGAGATATGGGTCTCATATTAGATTATTATTTTTATTTATTTTTGAGACTTTCATACATTTTTGTGTGTGTGTCTGTTTCCTATTTCTGCCCTCTAACTCCCTAATATACCCCTGCATGCCTCTCCCAACTTAATATCTTGTTTTCATTTTTTAATTTTGGTACCCCACTAAGTCCAATTAGTGCTACCAATATGTACATGAGTGTGGGGCCACCCAAGGGAGCATGGGAAACTTATTGTTGGCCCACATCCTCAAGAAAAGGATTCTGTCTCTCCACGGCAAATAGTTGCTCAGTAAAGGATAAGGCCTGGAGGATTTCTTCCCTTCTATTATGTTGAGATATTAGCTGCCTTGATCTTGTGCCGGTAACTATAGCTGCTCTGACTTCATGATTCCAATAGTTACATAGTGTCCAGAAAACAGTATTTCACAATTTCCCTCCTCAACTTCTAGCTCTTAAATTTTTTCCATCTCCTCTTCCTAGATTGCTTTTTTTTGTCCTATATGGTAGACAGCCACAGCCCTCAACACCCACTTTCTCACAATTTTTGGTTTGTCTTTCTGAATATCTTTTAGCAATAATATTCTTTTTTTCTTTCATTATTGTGCTTTATAGCATTTAAATACTGTATTGAATCAGCCTCTCTATGATTTTCACCTGGGAATTGCATGCAAGTAGAATTGAATTTTAAGGCTGGGTTTTTGAAAACATGGTTTTATTGCTATTCCTTTGTTGGAGGATATTGTCCTTAAATGGTTCTTACAAAGTCACTCTCAGTAACCATAGAAATAGCTGTATCTCCCCAAATGTTTTCATTTTTAACTCCAACTTAGAAATCTATGAAGAACACACATTCTTTTTTGACTTTAGCTTAGACATTATTACATGTTTTAACAGTCTTTCAGGGTGGTATGCAGAATTCTGGGAAACAGCCTAGCATAGTTCTGCTTTTTTAGTTTGTTTACCTTTTGATTTTTGCTTTTGTATTCATTAATATTTTATTTAGATGTTTGAAGTTGGAAGAATATATTGAGATGATGCAGTGTGGACAATGTAACACTCTTGTGAGGGATATTGGAATACATTTTGCTTGTAAGTTCAAACCTTTCAGAATCCCTTAGAATGCTTTTATAATCCACTTCTTGAGCTCTTTCATCTATGTTGTAAGCTGTGATTTCAGAAACCATTTTATTTTATTTTATTTCATTTATTTACTAAACAAGAGACTAATTTACCTTTTGGAACTCTACTATTAATTGTGTTCCTCTCAAAATACGTCTTAACATTTCATATATTCTCAGCACTAAAGAAGTTTCAAAAGTAACAAATGCCACACCAGCTAGTCTAGCACCCATAGCCAATGCACGTTGGGGTGTAAAGAGGTAAGAGAGCAAAGGGCACACTGGTGTTCATGAGAAGTCTTGGTTAAGCAGGAAGAATAATCTAAAAACCATTCTGGGTGGAGAGTTGTTTAAACAGCACCTCAAACAAGAGCCCCTGTGCTCTGAGAAGCTGATGAAGATGAAATACAGGGATTGAAATTCCCATAGCAGCTGGGCATCTACCTTGAACACAAATGTGTTCTGATCCTTATTTATCTAGAAAAAGATGACAAAGAAATGTATTACAGTACATACCACCGGGGGTAGTGGTGGTTGTGTCCTTTCTGTGTCATGCAAGGATGGCAGGATGGGAGCTTTGTACTCTCACTGTGTCCTGTCCCCCATATACTGTGCTATCTAACAAGAATTAGTCTGTCTCTGGCAATTCAATGTATCAAGATCCTGTTTCTTACAAATCTTGTAAGTGTTCACTTCTTTATTCTGCTGTCTGATGAACCCTGTTCCTGAGAGTCTGTAGGAGATCTGTAAGCCGGAGATCCCCTCCCCTGTCCTTGGTGGCCCTCATGTGCAGATCATGTTTTTGGGTTATCATTTCCTCCATTTCATTTCTTCCAGTTTTCAGTTTTCAGTGAGGAGACATTATTTTCTTTAACCCCTCTTCTCTTCATCCTTTTTCTTCTTCCCCTCCATCACCACCACGAAAAACTAGACCTTACACACAGCAGACAAGTGTTTTTCCGCTGAGCTACACTCCTAGTCTCCACAGATTGTTCATTATCTCAGCGACCATGATACCTCTTTTCTCTTCTATAGACTTCCCGGGCTGTGTCTTTATAATTGGGAAATAGCTTGAGGTCATGTGGGTTCATGCCCCAGTTTTTTTTAAGCAATTAGGAAGGTAAATTGGCATTTTATATACTGAGGAAAGTGATATATCTCAATAAATAAATACACGATTTTGTCTAAGTATTTTCAGGAAGAATTATTTAAAATTAACAAGCCCCAAACCAGTAGTATGATAAAAGTTGTTTGAGGTTTCTGACTTTCTGGATATTCTAATTGCAGTTATAGTTAGCAAGAGAATTCCCCTGGTGGCTTATTCTTGGAGATAACAGATAACATAATCAGAGGTAGATGAGCTCATTAATGTGCTATTTTTCTAGTTCCAGGTCTCTTGACAGGTTATACTTGCCTAAAAATATTCCATGCCCAAATGCTCTAAGTTGGGATGTCAATTTCCAAACTGTAGAGATTTTAATGATGTGCTAAGTGTATATGGATCCAGAAAGTTCATCTTTGTGCTCCACCACTTGGGAAAGGTGAGGGATCATCTACTTGTATGAAGATCACTGCTGAGTCTTTAATTATTGGTAAATTTATTGCAGTCTTATTAACCATCCTCATGTGTGACAGTTCACTAAGGAATTATCCTTAGTCAGCAACATAGTGATCCTCTTACCAGATCCCTTAAAAAGCTTTTTAACCCAATATTCTAAATTCTAACACAGCATAATTTTGAGATGGAGCACTTGATACTGTGCTGTGGTATAGAGATCACATATATTTTTTTAAACAGTCAAGAAACTTGCTCTTTTTGTGTGAATTTGAGAATGCTATTAGCAAACAAAAATTCAGATTCATATGATCCATATGTAAATGTGGGCATTGAACATTTTTAAGGTAATTAGATGATGGTGGGGAAGTTGAACCAGGTCTCTCCAATGACAGAGTGGCTTCTTATACCTGGAGTGCAATGCACTGCATTTGTAGAATGCATTGAAACAAAGTGGAGTATGATAAAAGGCAGGAAATAAGCCACCATCGTCACCTGGAAAATGTAACTGTAGTCCTGCTCCAAGCAGGGGGCATTAATATACAGCAAGAAAAGGAGATATGAGCTAATTGGATAAGGAGATGGGTTCAAAGGTATAAAACATGTAAAGAGGCAAAGGTTGAGTCTCATGAGACTTCCAAAGACTCTAATCTCATCCTAATCTAATCATCATCTAATCTCATCCCCTCTGCCCTACCATATCTTTCACATTTAGGGGTGTAACTGTAATATGTAACATAATTTTCATATTCACTATTTGAAAAACTGGAGACAAATATTTAGTCAGCCTTAGTCTTTAGGTATAAAAGGAGGCTAGAAAGATAGATAGAAATGTATAGTTTGCGTAGGATGACTTCCAGGATTTATCTTTAGTTACTACAATCAATGATGCCACCACTAATAGTGGAAACACTAGTAGACTCAAATTCATGTAGGCTGGGTTAGTGATCCCTGTGCAACATTTATGGGGGAGATTTTGAATAAGCAGACAAATGTGATTCATGCCTCTCAGGAAGAGCTTGTCTGGCCAACACTGTGAAAGAGGAAAGTACTTTTGAAGAGAGAGAAGCAAACACAAGCAGAAAGTTACAGGAAACCCTCCTCCAGTGATCAGTACTTAGACTGCAGGTTTGCTTGAATACATAAGTGAGAAAAAGGAAAAGCTGATATAAAAAATATATACTGATAGAAAAAATATAACGCTGATAGAAAAAATAGGAATTTCAATTTTAGTATCGAGATATTAATTAAACAACAAAGGTGTTTATAACATAAATTTACATGATTACATAACTTTCCTTGATAACTAATTTAGCTACTGTCTCATGTAGGAGCAGAAGCAGTTTTTGGTCACTATTTGATTTGATTTGATTACCGCCTTTTAACGATCTTGGAAGTGGATTCAAATCTAAATTTACACATAAGAGACTCTTATTTTGGATGATATTATCACATTTATATTCAAATGAGAATCGTGAATTGAGTTTCACTCCCGAGAGACTCATCAGTTTAGCACAGTAAATAACAGTCTCAAGACCACTGAGGCATCCCAAAAGCAATTTAGGATATTTAGACAACTGATGTTTCTAACACAAAATAAAATGCGTTTTAGCTATTTATGCATTGTTTAGCATTGAAATGCATGTCAGTTTCATAAACTTCTTATGCATTATGCTCTAAAATACAATTCTGTCTGAGTGTATTTTAATAAGTGGCTGACATATTTACAGAAAGAATAATCAGAATTCAGTTGCCACATCCACATTCTTACAGCATCGAATTGAGGGGCTTGATAGCGTGAGATTACAGAACTCTAAAGGCCCTTTTCATCCGCTGATTATTACTGTAGTTCTATAACTAGGCTGTCTGAAATAAATGTCATTTTATTACAAAATATAGAAAGGCAGTCTATGTGTTTGTGCATTAAATCTAACATGAATCTGGAACAAAGTGCAGGGCAAAACACCTTCAGGAAATTCTACAGTTAAAGTTAATCAATTAAATCTTCTAAGTAGTTATTGACAAGCATGTATTTTTGTAGCACTAATGTTTAATTTTAGATAACACTGATACAGTTGATATAAAAATCCTTGAATTCTTTGATTAAGCAGCATTACTAGAGTTCTATAAGTCAAACTGTTATTTGAAGTTATATGTACATGTAAAATATAAGGATAAAAATAGAAGTGAGTCTGATAATTTTCCAAATAATTATTGGCAAGATAGTCTCAAGATAATAGTGCTCAACTGTTCAAAATCTCATATAAATTTATTTAATGAATAAAACATTTGTAATATTTAGTTTTAATTGTCAACCTGACATTGTCCTGAATCATCTAATAATAGAATCTTAATGATAAATTGCCTAGATCAGACTGGGTTGTGAGCCTGTGGGAGATTATCTTTATTATTGGTATTAACTGATGTGGGATCATTCCCTAGGTGGGGGGTCATGGGCTACATAAATATAGAGAAGAGGGTGAACACAAGTAAGCACCCACATTGATTCTTTCTCTGCTCCTCACTTTGAATGTAGCCTCTTAAGGTTCTGACCCGACTTCCACACAGTGGTGGGCTAGAACCCAGAATTGGGAACTACAACAAACCCTCTGTCCCCCAAGCTGCTGCTTATCGGGGTGTTTTATTGCAGCAACATAGATGAAAACAGGATGTTTGTTAACAGTTGTGATGAAAAATGCAATATTACCGTTATGCCAGCGGAGGGAGTGATGCCTGATATCATGGCTATTATTTAAACTTATTCTGGTAGACAGTAGGCAACAAATGTGAATCAAAGTAGATAAGAGTAGTGAATATTAAAATGAAAACATGGATGACATAAAATCAAGAGACTCCTAAAAAACTTGAAAAATCACAGTATGGATAAAAGAGCTCGTGTGTGAGCCAAAGGCCTGAGCTTGAGTCCCAGAAACTGAACACACTCATACACACACACACACACACACACACACACACACACACACACACACACCCTACAGACTTACAGAAACCCATACTACTAATAAATACAAATTATAAAGAAAATGCATACTTCCAATGGGGGTTTCAATCAAAGACAGAATGTACTACACTTTAAATAATTCTTTAAAAATTATGTCTATGGAGTAAATAAAAGTTCTTATTCAAATCTCAATAAAATATTCACTTAGACTTAGAAAAGACTTAAACTGGAAATTGTCAGGAGTGCATGAATATGTGAAAGGAACTGAGGCTGCCACTTGAGGATTCAGGTTTGATATAGGAAGGAAAGGTATAGACAAATGCATGAATCAGATGGAAAATTTAGAACAAAAAAATCTCTATGAGGAATTTGCCCTTGGCATACAGTCTGAAAAATCATGGGAACCCTCACATTTGCAACAGCTGGTTGTGGAACATCTTACTATGTTCACGGAAAAGGTTAAACACAATTTTCATCACATTCAAATACAAAAAAAAATTTAATCTGAGTACCTATCTTCTGTATTGGTGGGCAGTAAGTAATACTTAGATAGAAAAATATATTTTAGAAAGATGTAGTTTCATCCTATGGGCTGTGAAGTAGTTCTGGAGAACAAGGATAGAGTATGTGTTTTTTAAAATAGAGAAGCAAAGGCCTGAAACCATTTTTCAGAATGAAATTATAAAAGTTTGAAAATGTAGATTGGATTACTCTTAACTGAATATCACAAAATGTATTCAGATATCAAAGATTCACATCACCCCATAAATATGTGTAATTATTATGAGTAAATTAAAAACACTTTGACTATACACTATTTTTCTTAACCTTGAAAAAGATTTTTTAAAAAAGTATAAAACTTAAAAGAAAAAGTTGATATATTTTACTAAGAAATTTTATTTGCAATATTGATGGTAATATTTTTGAGAACCACAGAAACATGGAAACAGACCATAGTGTATATAAGGACAATGACACAGATTTGATTTGCATACAATAACTAACATTAGGGCATCTGCTAATAAAAGAGAAGATTGAATAATATTTAGTGAGAACAAAAATAAAAATGTAGTATATATACCATGTAGGGTGGATTAAATAAACATAATATTAAGTAACATGGTTGTGTTTTAGGAAATAAAAATAGCAGGGTAACATTTATATAAGGTGAAAAACAAATACTTTCTCCTCTGATATCTCCCTTGTGTGAGCACATTAATTTGGTTGGGGAGGTTTGCATCTGAACACTGGGAATCAGAAAGATATTGGTGTTTAGGGTATGAAAACATGACCTCAAACTTACTTGTGATGCTTCTGTTAAAAGCTCCGAAGTATTGTTCTGAAAAACATAATCAAAATTGAGCAGATGCAGATTTGGAATTATTGATAAATATGCAGTTATGCTGTTTTTGTTTGTGTGTTGCTCACAGTATGTTCAAGCAAAGTCTCACGGGGTTGTTAGAAGTGATGGATGGTTGGAGAGATGTGGGTGAATCTGAGGGCGGGAAGTTTTGTGTCCCGTCAAAGGTAAGAGCTTTCTTCAGCATGGAGAGTTCAAATAACACACTAAAGCTTGCATATGACAGCACATACACCAGTATTGATGGCCTAGACACAGGAGAATTCGCCCACAAATACATGACAGACACTGGAGTCAAAGTCCAGAACTTTGACATGAAGGGATGTCATAGAGTTGCCCAAAGCTAGATGACCCTTCGCTAAGAAGCAGATCTCAAATTAGAAATTGGGTTTCATTTCAGAAAGTGAGGAAATCATATTTTTGTGATGATGAGTTTGTGATATATATATATATATATATATATATATATAAAGTTTATATACATTATATAAAACACATATAACCCACATATAACTGTTTCAACCTTCACATTTTATTCATTTGTTTAAATTAAAATACAGATTAATAGGCATTGTTATGACATTCTCATGTGTATTTGTTCTTTCCTCTTTTCTGTCCCCTACAGTTCCCTTCTGTTTCCTGTCACCCATTCTCTCCTGTCCTCCACAGTAAACTCTTCTTCCTCTCTCATGGCCCCTCCTATCTTCATTAATTATACCTACATCCCCACACAAACATATATAGCAGTAATGAATCATGTTTATCTCACTGTATATAATTAAAGTATTTATTGTGATGGTTGAAGCTTACATGTGTTTACTGTACATGGCACCATATAGTTTTCATACATATAGAATAGTTTGTTTTTTTTACAGGCTAGATATAAAGTGTGTTTCTGTCTTTGTTCAATCTAATGTCTGATTTTTCACTGAGAAGTACTTAGATCTGCTAAATATAGCTAACATTTAATTGGGTGAGCTATAATTTTCATCCTTTAATCATACTTACAATAGACATTAATTAATATTTATTAGCATATATAGACTTTTGATTTTCTAATACAATACCAATAATGAACTGAATTTCCTCATGAAACACTGGGGTCCTTAATTTCCATAGGACAGAGAGACAGACAAACTAGGTTCATTGTAAAGAAAGTTAGGCAAACATATGTCTCACATATAATTGTGAAATTCATCAGTATTTGATAAAGAATACAACAGAGAATGAAAACATGTAAAATTTAGCTTATCTTTATTGTAAAGTTACTAACTTCTAGAAAAAAATTCCAATTTCCTTTTCACAGATTAAATTTAGTTAATGTAGTTGCTTTTACTTGTTACCAGTATGAACATTTTATCAAGGTTAATTTATTTCAGATTTCATTTTGTAAACTAGAGAGATGCAGTTGATTTGAAGCACACAGTGTCATATTGTTGATGTTTTCATGGCAGTTAGTTTGAACACTAAGAACACTGAACTGCCTATGCTCTCATATAAATTTCCTACTATGGTGTTGTAAGCAGAACATCTGGCCATTTGCTATGAGCTAAAAGGGTAGCGTTTGACAGTACAGATTTCAGTAGAGTGACTTACCATGGCTTGCTTTCAAATTAGTGTCATGCCTACAGAATTCAGCACACTGGTTGCATAATTATTCAAATTATTTATTATTGACATGACAGACTTAGTGATTCTACTTTTGGATATATAATAGAAATAAATATGTTTCTGCTCTTTCAGCATGGATGGGGCCACATTTCATACCATAAATGTACAGAAAGCATTTTGTATGCAGTGAACTCCAAAATTAACTTGGCATACAGCTAGCATGAGATCGCACATCTCTACATAGTCAGCAAGGCATTGTCTGCCATACCTGCACTGAAACCCATTTTTTCTCTGATCACTTGCCTATGAAAAGCCAATGATGATGGTGTCATCTCGTTGAGGGTTGGTACTCTTATTATCGAGTTGCAGGAAGACATTTTTCCCTTTGCTCCCTTCTTGCCTCTTCTCGTCTTTGTCTTTCTTCATTTCCTTTTTATTCTTTTTTTCTTCTACCGTTTTCTTTCCTTTGTAAGTTGTCAGGAGCTCTTAATCATATAGAGTCCAGTTTCACCTGCACCAGATTGTTTTGCCAGTATTAATGTGGGGCCTTAGTTTTTAGGCTATTTTCCACCTCAAATTTACAATTGTAAGTCTGAGACTCTTATTTAGTTTGAAAAAATATTTAATATGCCCACCAATAAAGTGGTGCTTTATGGGAAAATGAAAAGTTATAGCTTATTCAGACAAAGTAACCATTTTTTGAGATTAATGTCATTTTTTTTCCTCTCAGAATATTCATTTATACTTATCAAAAATCCTGGGGTAAGAACATGATTACACTGGCAAAGAGCCTGACATAGAAGCACGGAGACATTAAAAAACAACAACAACAACAACAAACAAAAGCAAAGGCACAATTTGGGGTAGAGCGACGAGTGGGGTGAGATGGGGTCCTAAGGCATATTGGCTAGCTGACCAAACTAAACCTATGAATTTTATGTTGAGTGAAAGATCCTATCTCCAAAATAAATGCAGAAAGTGATAGAGGAAGAGCCTGATGCTTACCTGGGGCCTGTATACTCACGTGTGCACATGTGCACATGCACTCACACTAACAGTACAGACACTGCACACACCACACATCACACACACACACACACACACACACACACACACACACACATACACACTCTAAATTAATTTGTGACACAATTCACTTCACTTCATAATATAAGGGATCTATTTTCTCTCTCGTGGACACAAACATTTTAACTAGTTGACTCTTTAAAAAAAATCAATGCCAAGCATGATGGCTCACACCTTTAATGCCAGTGCTTGGGAGGCAGAGGCAGACAGATCTCTCTTACTTCAAGGCCAGCATAATGGGTTCCAGGCCAAAATTAGTAATCATAACTTACCACCTTTGATCTATTATTTCAACACCCTAGCTTATTTCTCAGTCCTTTTTATCACTCATCTATTTTTGCCAAACTTTAGACCCACAGCTTCAATAAGAAGACAGGCTAATAATGAGTTTACTAATTAATAGCTTCCAAAGATCAATGTAAACTTTCTCTTAATGTAGTTTAAACATCCTCCCCAGGAGCTTGCCTAGTAAGGATTTATAGACATCTGTTCTAGTGTTTCTGAACAAAAGTTGTTTCTAGTGACAGTGCATGTTCAATAAGTTATTGACACAATCCTATGGAGAATTTTTTTTCAAACTCACCAATACAATTTACTGATGAAGACAGACTCATGCAAGTTTTTAATCAGATTAGAGACTTTAGGGATTTCCAACTGTTTTCCTGCCTATTGGACATGATCGTGGAATTTCTGCTGTAAGGCTGTATAATGACCTCATATTAACATTCTTTTCTCTGAAATGTGAAGCTGTTACCTTCTATGACTCAACAGCTTTTGTAGATGTGATTGAAACATTCATGTCAAGTCTTATGGTGACTCTATGTATCCTTAAGAAGAGTGAGACAAAGACCCTTGCCCTTGGGAGGGAGAAGGAAATGTGCTCATGGAAACAGAATGAGGTGATGCATTCAGAAGCCAAAGTATGTTGACAGAACCCTGAAGTACCAGAGTCCCTGGATTGCTATTAGACACAGAGGTCTCCACTCAGTGAAACATCTCTAGATTTGTGAAACATTGTATTCATGATATTTTGAGCCACTGCTCTTATACAGATTTGTTACAACAGCTATCAGAAGTTAGCACAATGCCCTTCCAGAGACCTGCTGCACAAGATGGAGTAGAGGAAGTGTAGGAACCAAAGGTAGAGATCACTGCAGCAACACTGTTTTCCTGACAGAAGTCACAGTGGCTGTGACTGCCTGTACATGACCTGCACCAGAGCAAGCCTGACCAAGTCCACGTGTGGATAGGGAGGGAATTCTCATTCCACTCTAGCTCTGGAGCTATTGGCAGTTGCTGGCTGTTGGGGAGGGAGAGTCAGTTTTCTTTAGGGATGCTGCTCCTGAGAGAGACCCATGTTCCCTGACATGGCTTTCCATCAGAGCACTCACAGGCAGCACTAAATGGACTCCATGTATTTAATGAGCACGTTAGCTTGGGAGGAAAAAGTAGTGGTGGGGGAGGGGAAAGGAGTTGGAGTAGAGAAAATTGGGCATGGATTTGATCAAAGCACATTAAACACACACATAAAATTCATAAACAATAAAAAGAATAAATTATACTGTTTTAAAATAAATTTTTATTAAACAAACAAAACCAAACAATCCTTTTAATAGCCCTTTAGCCAAGGCTTTACCCACATACCCTCAAACTCTGAGTAATGGATCACAGGTGCATGTAACAATAACTTCATGCTAAAATTTATAAAACTTTTATGCTTGTAAATTATTTCAGTCCCTCTTTATGTAACAGGCTCAAATTTAACTATGTTTATTTCAGTTATAATTGAACAGAGCAACCACTATCAATGCTCTCTCTACCTGAAATGTAAGCGAATCACCTGTGTTAAAGCATAATTCACCCTCTAACAAACTTTGTACTTTTAGGAAGTAAAAGGATTTTGTTAATATATTCATATGTAAGACATGTGATCATACAGTAGTGATGCCTCTTCTACTTGAAGATAAAATATTTGCAAATGTCCCTGTTTAGAGTCTGACATCTCTTAAGTTTTATCTATCTTTGATTGAGTAAATGCTGTGATATTGTTTCACCAGTGTACCAGAGGTCCCCCCCTCTGGTTGGGGTTGATCCAGCATTGTCTGAGTCCCTTGGAAGCCGATAACTCAGAGGAGAAATGAGCTGCCTGTGGAAAAAGAGAGGAATCTTACACCAAGCATGTAATTCCACCAAACATTGCAAGCATGGTTGCAGATGGGGGACTGCTTGTTACCTGTATTTCAGAGATAAATAAACTAGTGCAGCTGTAGGGGAAGTTAACTGTCCTAGATCTCTGAAGAGACAGGGAACGACAGCTGCATTGAACCTGGCTGCACCTTCTGCAACCATCCTTCCCTTTCCATCGCGCCTTCTGATTGCCTGAACGTGGAAGATGCAAGCTGTGATTTGGGACAAGTCTTTGGGGAAAGATCGAAAGTATGAGTCTGCAGAATGGCTGCAAGGGGCTCGCTCCAGCTGAAGGATGATGCAGGCATCCTTACAGGAAGACAGCACTTCAGGGATGGAAAGGGCCAGCCTCACTGGGCAGAGAAGAGATAGCCCAGTCTCAGGAACACACTGAAGCCATGGGCTCTCATGGAGGGACAGAGGGAAGCTGGCAGAGAAGCACAGAAACATCGATTTCCAATGCTGCAGGTCACAGGACTTCGTTAGTTAGAATAATCTTAAGAATTGAGATTCTAAAGTCATGGTTTTAGCTAGGCACTTAGCTCAAAAGAAAATGAAAACTTAGGCTTTTTGTTTTTGTCGATTTGAGATGAGGGTCACTCTATTATATATCCATCCCTCTCTGTCCAGGAACTATGTAAACCAGGCTGGCCTTGAACTCGGATCTGTCTGCCTCTGCCTCTCAAGTACTAGGATTAAAACTTTGTACTACCATGCCTGGATTAGCATTTTTGTAGTGGGATCTAATTTATTTTTGTCACATTTGTAGTGGAGAACTCGGGGCTTGTCATTTCCGCTAGAATGGTTGGCTAGTGAGCTTCTGGGATCCTCCTAGGATCCTCCTGCCTCTCTATCTTCCTGTATCTCCACAGAGCTGGTTTTAAAAGAAGACACTATTGCACCTGCTCCTGTAAATGCTGGGGATCCTTACTTAGGTCCTAGTTCTTGCCTTACCAAAAACTGACCCACTGAGCCATCTCCCAAGCCTAGGATTTAATCTGTGAAACAAGACAAATCAGTGCTCCTGTACTTAGAAAAGCCTGCTTAAATAAGCTTAAATGCATACTGGGGAAAATGTGAGTACATTTAAATATTTTTTTCTAAATAGTAAACCATATTCACCTAGAATTATCTTTAGTCCTGAGGGCTTCTTGAGCCCTGTACTTCCATCTTGGTAGTGTCTGACACTCAGAGGAATAGGGTTAAACTTTGCATCAGGATAGGTTCCTTAGGGCATTTGTTCATGATCCTTAAATGGCATCTAGGATTCCACCCCTGCCAGAATCTAAAGGAAATGACAGATGGGGAATGAAATTAGATCATGTCTATGCTGTTGTGATTGCACTACACCCCTTTTTCTTCATAACTCTGTTGTAAGTGAAGAAGATTTCATTTTAAATTGGGTCCTAGAGATTAAGAAAAATCGATAAGGAACTTCAGTGTGGAAAGAGCCTAATTGAACAGTATTCTCCAGGACTGTGGAATTTATCACTTTTTATCTGACAGCTGAATTTTGCTTGCTCAGAAATTATCAAAACATAAATTATAAAGACCTATTCCACAGAGATTTATATTGATCTCATTTTGAAGACTTGAAAGGTTTTTGGACATAAATACTTAAGATAAAAATGTTCTCAAAATACAGACCTTAAATGAGCTATGGTGACTTTTGGATAGCTTATAATTTTGCAAATGTTATGGTTCTATGTCTGTGCAAAGGTAATGTTGAGATGGCATTCAATCAGTGTAGAATATATTCTCAGTCATTTGGCTTCCTGGGTGTTTGTTATTCAGCCAAGCTTTATATATAGTGACCTTGATTTAACCTCAGTGCCCATACCTCAGCATTTATGCATACTTGTGTGCTGCTCTTATTTGTAAATATGACCCCAGTAAATTTTATAATGCAGAGTTCATTACAGGGCAAAGTGATTCAGTCATAAAGCTTTTTCTTCCAAGTCTAACCCCGTTACCAGCCACAGTTCCAGGTAAATGCTTATGACACGGGAGAGAGGAGGGGTCTAAGAAGAAGAGAGATGAAGAGGATGTGAAAAAGACAAAGTAGATAATGATGAATAATCACGACACAGGAACGTTTTCCTTCCAAGCACTTCTAGGTGAGGTGAGTGCATTTCCCTGTCTAAGTGAAGACTGCTTTGCTGAGATGTGGCTAATCTTCTCAGGCTTTCAGCATATTATACCTGACTCAACAACTTCCTAACAGTGATAACCTGATATCTGTAGTATGCTTGAAAGTTTTCACTTTTGAAAACCACTTTTCTTTTGTTTAGCTAAATCTTAATTACATCAAAATGAACTGAGGGGATTAAACACCTTGTCACGCTCGCAAGAATGGAAAGCGGGTTAGAAAATTGAGGTGGAAACGTTGGTTAGCCCATTTGGATATTTGATGCCAGGAGATTGTTATATTAGTTAGTAGTAAGTTTCTGGAATAATATACCTGACAAATGCAACTTAGTGAAGGAGAGGTTCGTTCTGATTCATGGTCCATCACGATGGTGAAAGCATGAAGGCAGGAGCTTGAGGGAGCTAGCGTCCAAAGTCAGGAAAAAGGGAGCAGCAAAATCCATGCTCAGTCAGTTTTGCCTCTATTATTTACTCCCAGACTCTAGCCAAGGGAATGGTGCTACCCACACTTATCTGCCGTGTCATTTAATCTACTCAACATAACGCCTCGTGCATGTGCACACAGGCTTGCCTATTTCTTCACTTCCAACCCTATCAAGTTGATAAACAAGGTTAGCTAACACAGCTGGTAAACGAGAATTTACTTGTAAGTCAAGGGGTGGTGTTAGGCTGGTAAACGCAATCTGCAGTGAATGGAGATACTTGAGGCTCTGAGAATAGCAGCAGTCCTCTGAATACTGGACCCTTAGTGATCCCACAAGTTTTACTGCACTTCTTAAGTACCTGTGGTGCTGAGGAGATTCATGTTTTCTGAAGTAACATATAGTTATTGAAACCAATTCACCATAGAAAATAGTGGGGTTTGTGATTTAAGACAGATAGTATTGGCATATTTTAGTGACCATTTTATTATTTACTATATTGTTTAACATTAAAGTAAAGAAAAAACCCAAAGGAATGTATTAAAAAGAAACAAAATTCATTAATAGTTAATCTACTCAAATAATAATTCTGAACTTTTGGTACGCTTTTTTATCAACTTTTTATATAAAGTTTTATGTACAAAGCTCCTTCAACCTCTCCTTCATTGTTTGCTATGGCAATCACTGTGCACTATGGATAACAATAGTTCCGATAGCATTCTGTAACCTGTACTACAATTCTTTGTATGCAGTATGGTTTTATGGGTGTAACTTCCTAATCAGCATAAGGCCCACATCTTGTTGCAATCTTTAAATTTTATAATAAATTGCAGTTATTTATCCATGTTACTATGTATCAATACAGTTTATTATTTATTTGTTGATGCTATAGAGAATTCCAACTTTGGAAGAGTCACAGTTGCTTGAGTAATTACGATTGAAAATGAGCCTGGCATTTTCCCTCTGATCTCTGCAGTGGAAGGCTAGCCTGTGCATCCCTGGGTAAATGAAGAGTATTTCCAGAGGATGCAGCCTCTCAACATGCACACAGGAGTGCATTTCCAGCTTCAACTTTAGCAAGTGTGGCTTGGTTGCTTCTTGAGAAAGTTTTGTCTACTCATACTTCTCTGCTTGCAGGTTAGCGATCCTTTGGCCCTGTTGTCAAGTAGCTAGAGTCATGGTAACTGTTGAATGCTTTAGTAATCTATTACTTGATGTTTTCTTATTATGACTGAAGGACAAGACAATTGTACGTTGACTCAAATTTCCAGCATGCTTTATCTCAGTGAATGATATCTTCATCCTTCATCCGACGAGGCAGAAATTGGCAGGTCATATTTGATTTTCAATTGACCAATAGTCTTATTTGATACTTTCTCATACACATTTGGTATTTCTTTATTGAAAGACACCAGCATGCTGTTCCATTATGTGTATAACTATAGAAGATTATTAGATGGTCTCTTCAGGTCACACACTGCCTCATTATAATGCAGCATACATCCAAATATCAAGCAGAACAATCAATTTTAGGGGAAATTTTAATTCCTGGTAATTTTTGAATTTCATGATTGAACTAATCAGGCAACACACATCTTCATCACTTACGCACATATTTATAGGAACACAGAGGCATGATTTTGTCAGCATACCTAAAATAGGAGTTTGATTTTCTGATCTTCAATTCAATTAATTCTCTTGTTCAAAACAAAGTGCATTAATGAATATCAATGAAATATTAACATGAGGATCAATGCTTTTGATATAGTTCTTTAAAAAACATGAGCTTCTTTTAATAAACCGTCACATAAAGTTTGTAAATATACCATTTGATCCCCACATGATCTTCCAGTCATTGACTTCCAAAAACTTCATATTTAAGTTGTCTAACAAATAATTTAAACACAAAACACATCCTGAAGTGACTGTCATAAAATATCAGAGTGTTCATCCATTTAAAATTTTCATTAGTTTTAGTTTTTCTCACACCATCATTATCTAAAGTTCCAATGGACAGTTTGTCCTTTCTTTCTCATAATTATAACAAGTCAATTCTTTGGTCAGATAATACTGTCCTACATATTATATTTCTGATCATGAGACAACTAGTATTATTTGTATAGAACTACAGGGCCAGATAGCGAGTTTCAACTATTTGAATGAGATTATTTGTATAGTTTATTTAATAAAAATTATAATTTCCGTATTTTGTGAGTAAAATTTAGTGTGTTATAGATTTTTTTAAAGAAAAACCCTAGAGTACCATTTTCATGCTCAAGTTAGTTTATTGCAGACAAGAATTATTTCTGTGAAAAAGTAAGATGGCAATGTATAATCAAGTCAAAACTGGTCTGGTAAGATGACTCAGTAGCTAAAAGCACTTGCTACAAAGCTTGATAATCTGAGATCAATTTCTGGAACCCACACAAAGATGCAAGGAAACATGCACCATGTCATGGATGCCCAAACACATACGTACATGTCATATACACAATAAATAAAAAAAAAACTTTATAAAGTGGATTAAAGATATATGTAAAATACCTGGATGATAACGCAACATGAAGACCCAATGAGAAGTTTATTGATATTGTAATGGGAAAAAAAATGTAGGGACAAGAACCCCAATTCACAGATGCCAAAACAAAAACAACAAATGAGAGCATAGGAAAATTCAAACCTTCTACCCAGTAAAGGAAACCCTCCCCCCTTCCCCCCCAGCACACTGGCAACAATCTGTGGAACTGGAGAAAGTATTTGTAAGCTAAATACTTGACAAGGGGTTAAACCCAAAATATATAAAAGAAATTCCAAACATTAAGCAGTATCTAAATAGAATGCTTTAAAACCAGACAATGGGGCTAAATAAATAGTTCTTAAAATTCACATGTGCCAAAAGTATAACAAGAATCTCAACATTATTAGTGATCATGGAAATTCAGAGAAAAACCCTAAAAAGACCCTGTCATTCCAGGGAGAGGAATCATCAGGGAGATAAAAGCACTGGACTGGAGAGATGGATTAGCAGTGAACAGTGATTTATGCCTTTACAGAAGACCTGAGCTTGGTTTCCAGCATCCACACAGTGACTCAGAACCGCTATAACCTGAGATTCAGGAGATCCAATGCCCTCTTCTTCCCTTCACAGGTTCTTTCTCTCTCTGTCTCTCTGTCTCTGTCTCTGTCTCTCTCTCTCTCTCTCTCACACACACACACACCCAAAACAGTGGAAAGTTAATTCGCTAAGCTTTGATAAGTGGGCTCTAAACTGTGTGTAGAATGGACAAGGTGTCTACAGTCAATAACAATATGAATTTCTGTCCTAAAAATCCAGAAGAAAGGAGGAGACTTAGCTTGGGGTAAGGAAATGGCAAGTGTTTGGGGAAGTAAATGGATTTAACATTATTTAAATACTACACATTATTTACGCATCGCAGCACCACTTGGCTCCCATAAATATGTATAGCTTTTATATCTAGGTTAAATTTGCTTAAGAAAAACACATGAAATAGAAATAATTATTCAAAAAACCAATCTAACGTTGAGTTACTTGGGTGGTCTATTAGTTTCCTGTTCCATGACAACATGAAACAAAATGGGGAATTTAAATCAACAAAAATTCTCACTGTTCTAGAAACTAAATGTCTGCAGTCATGATGTGGGTAGAGGCAAAGCTCTTCTCCAGTTTTTAAATAGGATCTTTCCTTGGATCTATCAGATTCTAGGAGCTTCAGGCAGCATCTATACCAAGTTTCACTCTGTCTTAATCTTAGAATCCTCCCCTGAGAAGTCCACTTGGTATGTGTGTGAGCGTGTGTGCATGCGTGCGTGCATGCGTGCGTGCATGTGTGTGTGTGTGTGTGCTGATTTCCTTCCCAGAAGGACACAGTGCTCAATGAATGGTCTGTGTTAGTCTAAGAGGAAGTCATCTAACCTGAGCTGATTATAACTCTAAAGAAGTTCACATTCTAAGATATTGTTCATTTGGATCTCAGCATAGATTTGGATAGTCACAAATAATTCAGCCTCAACTGACAGCTATCAAAACTGTGAAATATCACTGTAATATATATATTCTGAATTTAAAATATATTACATTAGTTTTATAATTTATATATATTGAATAATATGTACTCTATTATAATAATATATTCTATTATAATTTAAGTCTCATGAAGAGTAAGAATTGAGTTATTTTTGTTAACTAGAAATTCATAATGTGCAAAATTATTTGCACAATTTAATTGAATAATTGTATGCTATGTAGTTTGAAAATAAATTTCCTGCATTCTATTTACCCACCCACTCAGGAAAATATAGTGAAGCATTAATATTACTCAATGGTCAGCTATTTATTATTCTTTAAGAATATATTTCTATAATAATTCCCTAGTTGTGTTCAAATGTATTAAACTTGATGCTGTCCATATTACAATACTGTCTGACTTATGTGAATATCCTGGCATTTAAAAGAGACCTGTGGAAGCAGACTATATACTTGGGGCTCCAATTTCTATCACTCACAATAATAGAGCCTTGGCCACTTTACCACACCTTTCTCTGTGTCTATTTCTTTAACTGAATGAGAATAAGGATAATTGTTACTTAATTTTTTTATAAAGATTTATTGATTTTATGTGTACATATATATATGTCTGAGTGCTTGTATGTGTAACAGATGTGTAGAGGAGCCTGTTGGGGGTCGGTGGAGGTCATTGGATTCCCTGCAGCTGGAGTTACAGCCTATTCTGAGCTGCTTGATGTAGATGTTATGAATCAAACCTGGGTCCTTTACAAGAGCAGTAAGTGCTCCTAACTACTGATATTCCTGGCCCCTCAAAGTTGTTTGTTTGTTTGTTTGTTTTGGTTTTTCAAGACAGGGTTTCTCTGTGTAGTTTTGCGCCTTTCCTGAACTCGCTTTGGGGACCAGGCTGGCCTCGAATTCACGGAGATCCGCCTGCCTCTGCCTCCTGAGTGCTGGGATTAAAGGCATGCGCCACCACCACCTGGCTCAAAGTTGTTTTTAACTAAATAAAATTTTCTAAACTAGGTAGAAAATAATTTGACAAACAGACATGTCTAATAAATACCTTCTACTCTCCTTAGGGATCTCAGCTACAGAAAGTATTAATACATGTGTGAGTGTTATATAGCCCCTCAAATGTCCCAAATAGCCTCCCAGTCTTACATTTAAAAGGATGAAATATATTGGATGTTCACACAGTACTTCAGCTAGATGACTAAAGGAAGTGATAAGGAGTCTCATTTTGTAATATCCTGGAGGACCTGAGTGTACTAAGATTTCTTGATCAGAGCCATTGATTTATGCAAATTGTGGTGAGGCCTTGACTTGTTCCATGTGAAGTGGTAGTTATTTAACAAGCCATGGTAAGTGAAGGGGAAACTTCAAGTCATTAAATTATCCAACTGTAGAAAATTTAAATTCTCAAGTTACCAACTGATCCAAATATTTCTTTCTTTTTTTACTAGAAGGGACATTAATATATTTAAGGACTATTATGGAACTTAGTGTCAACTTGAGTGGGTGCTTGTCAAGACTTGTATGCTTTTAGAAGGACCATTTACAAGCCTTAGACTTCAGGAGAAATTACACAGTTAAAGCAAATATAATCCCTAAGCTAAGGAGACTGCAGAGTCACAGTGATCCCACAGGGGAGTGTTGTTTCCTCCAGTTGAATAGTCATAAATTTTAGATCTGCTCACTCCAATTATTTTACAAATTGCATTTCCAGAGGAACATCTTAACATCCCACAACTGACTCTATTATAGTTTTATTGACTATTATAGATTTAATATCATGAAACTTAATTATAGAGACTTAAATAAAATGATATGCCATGTTTGTTGAAAACAGATCTCAAAATCTGTTTTAAATTTAGATTGTAATTTTACATGCCTAGACTATTCTAACCTAGATATTTACACATACTATGCATTTTCTCTCCTTGAATTTCATAAAATTTCCAAAAGGGAATGAATTCTTAAAATCAAGAAAGAATTGGTAAAACCTGGATTTAGTTTTCTTTCAAATCTACTTCCTATGGAGTTCTATGTCATAAAATATGTTTTATAAAATATGTTTTGATAGCCTATATCACAGAGTTTGAATAGAGAATACATTTTATTTAATGCAAAATTGTAATTTCTCTTTAATCAATGTAATTGTGAAGTGCTTATATCTAGGGCCTTTCATATGATTAAAGTGGAGTATTTAGGAAACTATACATCTTCTATACTGCCATTCAAACCATATGATTTCACAAGGTAACAAAGGAGATGAATACAAGATGATGTTCTTGGAATAGAGATCTCAGATTGATACTTGTGCACCACCGCACTTGGGATATGCTAGAACATGATATTCAGTGATTCCTGGGTTGGAGGCTTGTCAATCATGTGCTGATGTGAGAGACAGAAGAGGCCATTAGAACTTTGAAAACACTTCACTCAGACTGATACATCATTGTACTTGATTAGTTTCCATTAGTTGGAGTTACTATAAAGTGAACAAATAACCCTTCACTAGACTCCAATCTTTTTTCTTTACTATGTGACCATTTCCACAATGCTTCCACCCCAGTTATGCCATCTGCCTTGAGGACTTAAGCAGAACTGAGCAGAAGTCATTGCCATGCCCCTGGCTGATACAACCCTGAGCTAAATAAACCTCTTTTGTATACCCAGAGCAGTTCATTTATTAATTAAGCAAACACCTTCTTACAATATGTGGTACATAGTAAAGGACAGATCTCTAAATACTGAAAGATGTCTGTCCTTAAGTTTGTTATAATATATAAAAAATAAGAGCATATTTGTTCAGAGTTTTATGACTCTTGACTGGCTAGTATAAATTTAGATTTGGGAGACCTCATAATGGGGAAAGGCAATCACATGTTTGAGAGAAAGCACTCTATGTGTTGTAGAAATGCCTAGTGTGATGTAAGATTGGATTGTCTAGAAAAAAGGGTTCTCATTAAGGGAAAGGTTTGTAGGAAATATGCATGGTAAATAATTATTGTATGTGTGACCCAAGGTTCTCCGTGTGTGTGTGTGTGTGTGTGTGTGTGTGTGCGCGTGTGTGTTAATTATGGTATTTTCTCACACATATGTGGCTTCATAAGATCCACTGCTACCAAACTGAATGTTGATAGATTGACAGAATGCCCTGCTGGTGTAAATAAAAACAAAACAAAACAAAAACAAACAAACAAACAAAAAGTTCTCAGAGTTCTCAGAGAAGGTAACATGATTATTTTCAAGAAGACAGGAAGCATACTCATCCTCTGCCATTGGAAAGGGTCAATGTGCTTTAACTCAGTCTGCTGATTATAATACTAATCTCTTCATGAAATGCCCCCAGGATGTGCAGTCAAGGAATCTGAACCATTTCTTAGCCCAGTCAAGTTGATACATGAAGTCAGTCCTTACAAGTGGCAAACACAGGCTTCTGTCTGTTGCATGGTGTGCCCATTGTGCATTAACATTTGGAGAAAGACCTCAAGAGGGACAAACTGAGAAACTTCTGTTAGATACTTGTAGAATAGAAGAGTAATATTTTTAAATGTAGACTTTGCTTCTGTATAAACATATGACAAATCAAGTATTTTACTCAATGAGTTAGCAATAAAACTCCAGCCCATTTTAGGCATTGAGGAGACTTTTCTTGAATTTTATTCAAATGCAAGCTTCTCATTCCAGGGTGATGCTGCCTTTCGGGGGACATTCAGCAATTTCTGGAGATCTTCTAGGTGTCACAACTAGGTAAGAGACAGAATGGTCATGTATTGGACAGAGGGTAAGGAAGCTACCCATTTCTTAAGTTAATAAAGCATCAGTCAGACCTGTCTATGAGCTTGCAAAGTCTTCGTTTCCTTTAGTAGAACTGATCTTTAGGTCCTTGTATTTGCAGTAACCTTTCTGGATCTGTGATCATTACACTGAGGAGCCCTTAACATTTGCATAAGATATTCCACAATTGCTTCATGGCTACTGCTACCATACTTATGCTTTTGACTCTGATTCATTTCCTGATCAATGTTTTTTACATGATTCAAGTATCAACACTCCTCTGAGTTTGATGTTAATTAATTGATGTTAATTGGCACTGCTCCAGTCTTTGAAAAATATGTGTATCAGAGATCTCTTTTACTTTTTGAATATTTCTGGAAATTCATATGAAGTCCAAATATAGGAAATTATTCACACTTCCAAATCTAATGATCTAACTTCTAATCATTAAATTATTTATTTCAAGAAGGACCATAAGATCTAAATACTGATCATAAGTATATAGGAAAAACTTTGGTCTGTGAATAATGAGTAAAACTTTAATGAAAATATTGCACATGTCATTTTGGATGAAGAATAAATTCTTGATATGGAAACAATCCTGGAAACAAAGGTTAAAGTTTTATATGCACTTATGCACTTAAATGGAATTTTATGGAACATGAGCTGTAGATTTTGTAACAGTCCCACCATTTTTTGAGGCTGTGTGGGTCAGTTTTCTAGGACTATAGTTAACACTTGAAAATGTCAGCTTATGAAGGGGAGATATGTTTATTCTGGATTATAGTTTTGCAAGCTTCAATCCATGGTGTGCTGTGTGAGGCATCTCACTGCTGGGGAAATACACATCAAACCAAACTCCTCTGTCCATAAGCCTGGCAGCAACTACCAAGGGGAGTGGGAAGGTGCTGATGTTCCCCCAAGAAGTGGGTGCTCCTGGATGTCAGGAAGACTTTCAACACAACTTCAGCTCTTACAGAGTCCACAATCTCTCAATAGTGCCGTGGATGAGAATCATGCCTTTAATTGATAGGGTACCCTCATGAAAACTATAATGAAGGCTTAATTCTTTACTTAACTGTTCTATCACTAAATTTTGGCAAAACTATGTTTTAATTCAAATGATAGAATGGTTCTCTACAAAAATTCTATACTATGTTAAGTAAATAGGAAGAATATACTGGAAAATCTCCCATCAGTTAAGGATGTTGGCATAAAGAAGCAAAACTGAAGGGAGAAATAGTCATTCAAAATAAAATCTGTAAGAAAATCTGTGTGTAGATGTTCTGTGCTGGAGATGATGAGTACCAGACAAGATAATTTTGGTCATTATAGTGAAATCAATGCCTAGAGAATAATTTCATAGAGGAAGTTCTAGACATTGTCATGAAGTTTGTAAGAAGTTCATCAGGAGCAAGACACTGAATCATTGGAAGCTGCAAATTTAGAAGGAAGAACTTTTAGATTTAGATATTAAATATATGATGATGTTCTTCTTACACAGAAGCAAATTTTGTTATATTGGAACTATAAATTCTTGTAGAAGAAAGCCTACTATTGGAAACTGATCTAGAAAATGGTGGATCACTGTAATTTTAAGTGTGAGGTTACTTCTAGTCCTGTGCTTCTAAGTCTTGAAATTTAACTCAAACAAAGGTTAGAAAAACCATATAATTCTCTCATAGGCAAACCTGGTCTGTACAAGCCATTCACTGTGAGTAAGATAGAGTTCGGAGGAGCATGGCTTAAGGGTTTAAAGCCCACTACCACACAACTGCACACATACACATCAATCCTTATAGAGGCTAGCACGCTTAAGACCCAAAAGGAAGCCAGGTTACCAGCATATTTCAATTGACCTTCCAGCCTTAAACACTGGTAACAATTTCCCATTGTTTCCCTGGATATTGCAGGTTTTCTATGGGCAAAGACTCGATTTTGAATTACTGCAATCATTTAAATCAATTTAAAACGTTGTCAAAATTGAGCAAATGTTTAATAAACATCATGAAAAACTATCAATTTTAATTAATTGGGTTATTCTTTATTACATCTATCTATTATCTATCTATCTATCTATCTATCTATCTATCATCTATCTATCTATCTGTCTAATCTATCATCTGTCTTTCTATCTATCTATCTATCTATCTATCTATCTATCTATCTATCTATCCATCCATCCATTTATCTATCTATGACCATCTATTTATCAGTCTGTCTGTCTGCCTATGTATGCACATGCACCATGGTGTGTACATGGAGGTCAGAGGACAAATTGTGAGAGGTATTTCTCTTATTAGGTGATCTTAAGGAAAATTTCAACACATTTCATCTGAGAAGAGTTTCAGTGAGGTTAATCATTTTGGCACAACTGCATAAAATTTTGCTTATATTTCCCTGATTAAATAAGATGGAAGAAAGAACCAAGAATTATTTTTCAGCACAACCCAGAAATGGCTGATCTTTCTAATGCATCAATATCAGGCCAGAGACTCAGTAAACTACCCCCAAAGTCCTCCTTTCTCTTTCATCTCCCCTAAATTAATGATTAACTAGAAAGCATACTCTCAATATTGGTAGGATACTTTCTTTTTCTTTTTCTTTTTTTCAGTATTTTTTTATTTAAGTTTTTTTTTAATTCATTTTACATACCCACTGTAGATCCCTCCTCCAGCTCTGTCCAGCCTTCCCCCCACACCCTTCATCCCCTCTCCCAAAAGGGTAAGGCCTCCCATGGGGAGTCAGCAAAGCTTGGTACATTCAGTGGAGGCAGGACCAAGTCCATACTTCCTGCATCAAAGCTGAGCAAGGAGTCCCATCATAGGTAATAGGTTTCAAAAAGCCAACTCATGCACCAGGGGCGCCTCAGACAGACCCAGCTACACAACTGTCTTCCATATGCAGAAAGTCTAGTCAGGTCCCATGCAGGTTCTACAGCTCTCGGTCTAAAGTTCGGGAGTTCAAAGGAGCTTGGTTTAGTTGTCTCTGTAGGTTTCTCCATCATTCTCTTAACCCCCCCTCCTTGCTCATATATTCCCTCTTCCCTCTCTTCAACTGGACTCCTGGAGCTTTCACTTTAAAAAATCTTTAAAGAAATTAAGGAAAAAAATGCAGTTCTTCAAAGTATACTAGGAAACGCAATCCCCAAGCACAGAAAAGAGAAGACTACAGAATGACAGACTATAACCCGGGAAGGGTGGAGTACCAATGTCTGTCAACCTGGAGCTCTAACCCATCATAACATATTCAAAAGTCATTTTCAGGAAATTCTCCATAAACTGAACAACATTGGAACATTTGAGACCTGCGTCTTTTTTTTTTTCTTTTTTTTTTTCTTTTTGAAGGACCAGGATACTGGCTGAAAGCATAAAGACACAAATTTCAAAGATGAGAACTGGAAATGGTAAATAAATCAATAAATAGGAATACCACTGTCTAAAAAGAAATCCATGTGTTTGAAAGTCATTGCCTGATATGTCAATCAGAAAACATTCTACGCTGTGGTAACTTAAGGACGTGTTATGACTACTGAGTAACCATTAAAAGGTGAAGTATAAGAATGTTCTAATGATATCTCTTGCTCATAGAATACCTCCTCTTTCTTATCGGTTGGACTCCTGGAGCTCTGCCTCGGACCCGCCCGTAGATTTATGCACCTGCTTCCTTCAGTCAATGGATGAGGGTTCTATGATGACAGATATTCATCCATCCTATATTAGGATATTCAGCCATCCGATCACCAGAGTAGCCCAGTTCAGGCACCCTCTCGACTATTGCCAGTAGTCTATGGTGGAGTCATCCTTGTGGATTCCTGGGAACCTCCCTAGCACTCTGCTTCTCCCTATTCCCATGGTGTCTTCATTTATCATGGTATCTTTTTTCTTGCTCTCCCACTCTGTTCCCTTTCCAACTGGAACCTCCTGCTTCCCTAGGCTCTCACCCCCCCCCCCGCCCCGTACTTGCCCTCCATTAACCCCCACCTCCAGTTTGCTCATGTAGATCTCATCCATTTCTCCATCATTGGGCTATCCATGTGCCCTTCCTAGGGTCATCCTTACTAGCTAGCCTCCCTGGAGCTGTGGGTTGCCGTCTGGTTGTCCTTTGCTCTACATCTAGTATCCACTTATGAGTGCGTACACACCATGTTTGTCCTTCTGAGTTTGGGTTACCTTACTCAGGATGATATTTTCTAAGAGATATCGAGGCCATGATTGGAAAAAGTATAGAGACAACTAGCCAAACTAGTAGAAACACATGAACTGTGGACCAATAGCTGAGTAGTCCCCATGGTACTGGACTAGACCCTCTGGATAAATGAGACAGTTGTTTAGCTTGAAATGCTTAGGGGCTCCCAGGCAGTGAAATCGGGACCTGTCCTTAGTGCATGAGCTAGCTTTTTGGAACCTAGTGCCTATGGTGAGACATTTTGTGCAGCCTTGGTGCAGGGAGGAGGGGCTTGGACCTGCCTCAACTGAATGTACCAGGCTCTGCTGACTCCCCATAGGAGACCTTGCTTTGGAGGAGGCAGGAAATGGGGGTGGGTTGGGAGGAATGCTGGGGGGCAGGAGGAGGGAGGACAGGGGAATCTGTGGTTGGAATGTAAAATGAATAGAAAATCTCTTAATAAAAACAAACAAAAAGAGAATGTTCTAATGAATCTAATAAACTAATAGGAAAGTGGAATAGTATAATGTAAAATAATGTGTCAGTTAAATACAAACTGATCAAATTCTCTAATCAGGTAACTTCGCTGAGTTGAATACAGACATTGAGATACAAAGAGTAAGAAATGTGAAAACAGTAACAATAAACTTCTACACTGTAAGATATAATTTTATAAAAAAATCTTTTCGGCTATCCTACACAAATAAATTTTGCTCACAGTGACTCATAGGTGCAATTGCCTTTGCTGCATTCACTGCCCCAGGAATACTGCAGACACATTGTTTCTTTCATTCTCATGGCAAATGCAAGATGTTTCTTGGGAGTCTGCTAATTGCTGCCATCATCAATTATAAGTCTGTGAATTGTGTAGGACCAATACAAACACATGTGATATATAGCAAGGTACTGAAGTAGACTGAATAAAATTATAAAAACTTTAGTGGACTTTCAAATAATAAATGCAAGAGCTCTTTCTTGTGCATCATAAAACCTCCATGCACTGCTTCCATCTGAAGAAATGATGTGCAATCATGACACATGAATAGACAAAATGCAAATGAAGTCCTTCATTTGATCAGCCTCAGTGTTTGAGCATTCAATATGGAGATTAAACATTTCTCTCCGTCCAGCCTTTCCTCCTGTTCTACCCTGTTTTCTTTCTTTTGTATCTAATGCAAGAATTCACAGATATTCACACACACACACACACACACACACACACACACACACACACACAGAGAGAGAGAGAGAGAGAGAAAGAGAGAGAGAGAGAGAGAGAGAGAGAGAGAGAGAGAGAGAGAGAGAATGCAGATGGATATAACACTGAGCACTATTAAAAATGAAAATATACTAAAATAAAAGCATATAGATTAAAGAAGAAAAGAAAGACGTAAAGAGTCAAATCCAAACCTTTTCCTTCTTACTTGTTTTTCCTATATACCCTGCTCATTTTACTGTAATTATATTCACTAATGCCCATTATACTAAGTTACTGAACCCCAAGAACTAGACAAGCTTTAACTTTAAAGAAACAATTATGCTATAAATAACAATATGTATGTATGAATGTATGTATGTCTCTTTTTTTAACATGATTCTTTATTGATTCTTTGAAAATTTCATATGATGCTCGGTAAGCCTGCTCACCTCTCAGTTCCTCCAAATCCACCCTGTGGTGATACATTGTATACCCTAATAAACTTGACCAAGGATCAGAGGAGAGATCCAGCCACTAGATTAGACATAGAGGCCAGACAGTGGTGGCACACACCCTTAAGCCTTTCACTCAGGAGGCAGAGATCCATCTGGATCTAGGTGAGTTTAAGGCCACACTGGAAAGAGAGCCAGACAGTGGAGGCACACACCTTTAATCACTGGGAAGAACACATGCCTTTAATCCCAGAAAGTGATGGCAGGGCAGAGAAAGGTATGCAAGGCATGAGGAAACAGGAATTATGGCTGTTCAGCTGACTCTTTGCAGTGAAGACTCAGAGGCTTTCAGTCTGAGGATTGGTGGAGTTGGCGAGGTGAGGTTGGCTGTGGCTTGCTCTTCTTCTCTGATCTTTCAGCTTTCATCCCAATATCTGGCTTCAGGTTTTTTTATTATAGGACCATCTAAGATTTGAACATCACCACCCCTCACCCCTGCAGCATGCTCCTTCAAAATTAATTAAACAAACAAACAAACAAATATGCAAACAAACAAACAAACAAACAAAAACCTTGCTCCTCCAAACTTCTAACATCTCTTCATGTACCCTAGTGGGTCCGGAGCTGCATTGGGTCAAGTAGTATATCCTTTTGTCCACTCAGCCCACCTGCAAAATGTTCATTGCAATGCGTCATTGGTCTGGTTCAAGACCTCTGGCACACCAGCATAAGTGGTCCCTGACTGAAACTCCTCTCGGATACCCTGCTGTTGCCGAGTCATGGAATAACCACATTTTATGCTCGTAAAAATAAAATTAATTCAGCCAGGCGGTGGTGGCACACACCTTTACTCCCAGCACTCGGGAGGCAGAGCCAGGTGGATCTCTGTGAGTTCGAGGCCAGCCTGGGCTACCAAGTGAGTTCCAGGAAAGGCGCAAAGCTACACAGAGAAACTGTCTCGAAACCCCCCCCCCCCAAAAAAAAAATAAACAAAAAATAAAATAAAATAAAATTAATTCTTTTCATTTATGTTAGCACTCAAAATGCCAAGTGGGCAAATTAAAACCACCTTTAAAATATTATCATTGTAGTTATTGGATTAACATATTTTTATGTAATTGGTAGAAAAACATTGAACATCTGAAAATGATGCTTTACAGCAAATCTATAGAAGAGTAAATACTCCTGCTTTCTTCCTCTTACACTTTGTTGTTTAAAACATGGCTGTCTTTCCTGACTACGACAGGCAACATGTCAGAGTTTGATGAATTGTTTAAGTTCTCGCTATGGTTGCAAGGTGATCAGGAGGCGTCACAGGGACCCTTAGAATACAAAGAAAACAGTGCTGAAGTTATATTACACACAGATATAGGATGAAAAGATGGGAAACGTTTGCTTTTAATACAAAGCTATTACTTGAACAGCCAGGCATATAGGAAATTGTTCTAAACAAATGTTTCATATGTTGTAATCTGCCTTTCAGAATATATATTCACTCAACCCAAGTCCCCTAAAGCAGCTCACAAAAATGCAGACACATTGGAGTGGAATTGAGACAAAATTCCATGCAGTACATCTATAAGTGGAAGATTAATTTCTCATCTTTGGAAGTTGTGAGTTTAGTTACTAGACAGTAACAATAGTATGATAGTGGGGATTATAATTGTACCCCTTGGAACACTCTTTTTTTAAATAAGAATTGTATAAATTATTTGATACTTTAAAATGGACTCTCTTAAAGTTCCTAATCATTTTTTTCCATAAAAATGAATATTACAATACTTTTAGGAATATTTATAAATACTGAGACACAATGCCAACATATAGTTGCTGTTATGATCATTATTTCTCAGAGCTTGGGATATGAGATTTATACTACCCAAGAAAATATTGGAATGGTATACAAACATAAGAGAACATGCAGTGTTTGTTTTGTTTTCTCATAAAAATTTTTATTTTTGGGGGGCAAATCATCATTATTTAATGTTTCTGACTCAGGTATGTTTAATTAATGATTCAAGTCCAGAAGGCTCACAAGGAGAACTGCACTCCCATAAATGTATCCATCGAGTGCTGAAATTTTTATGAAGTTTCACAGGAGAAACTCATTCCCTATGAGGTTGGTGGGGAACATTTTTGTTCTGAGAAACTCATACTGTTCGGGTTCTGTAGCTTCCATAATTAATGTGAATATTTCAATCCCTTATCTTGAAATATTCATAGTTACCTTTGCAGTATTGCCTTGCAACCCATGTCCTCTCTTCCCATTAAAGCAGCTAGAACTTTGTACCTTCACAGTGGCAGAGAAGACACGAGAGAAGAGAATATGGAAACTGTTATTATCTGTAGCCATTTTTTAAAGAAAATCCTGATAGGAAAAGGAAGAGATTTAGGGACAGCTTTCTGGGATTAATGTAATTTCGTGGAATCTTCATGCTTCTAAATTGGAGAAATTTTCCTAAGTGGGTAGGGTAAAAGTTCAAATGGACAAGGTGAAAGTATCAACAGATGGTGATTCTGCCCAAGGACTCCTCAGTCCAGCAAGGGCATCAAGTTTAGGGTAAAGGGGAGTAGCAGCCAAATGTGTTGATGTGTTTAGCCAATGGAAGAATGAATGTACAATGTGTTCCTTCCCTCTCTGAGGCACAGCCTCAGTGATGCAGAAATACACCGATGATGAAATGATGTAGCACCTAAGCAAACAGAGTGTCAAGAAGCCTGCAACTTAGAAACTGCCAAGAGATAAAACAGGCCTTGTGTTTCAAGAGGATGTCATTGCTTGGACTGATGTGAACAAATTCATAAGACACATGTGTATGTTAATGAATTTATACATGTATATATCTAAGTGGAAAGCAGTGAAGGTGTGTTCCCACTCATTCTACTGTCCTTCTTACACACAGTATACTATCATCAGTTTTCTGGAGCCCCAAACTATCTCATATATGGATTATGGGAGAATGTGGGGTTGATATTCATCTAGTGAGAATTTCTACCATCAAGAAAAATAAGAACCTGAGATAAAAAGAAGTTTCAACTATCATAAAAGATAACAAAGATACTGCTCAGTTTATGCTCTAAAATTTGAATTTGTTAGTAAAAATGAAAATAATTGGTGGCGGGGATTGTGTCAGCAGCTCTGTAGATGTAACCAACTGTCTTATTAAATAAGAAACACAGAGCCGATTCAGAGAAGAAAGCCAAGAGGTCAGAACTAAGAGCCTTACCCTTCCTGCTTCAGCGATCCTGCTTCAGCCAAGAGAGCTCTTCGAAAAGGGGCCTACTTCCTGTGTGTATGTCTTTATATGGTCTAGCTGTTCTGCCTTCTCATTGGTTGTAAACCTAAACACGTGACTGCCTTGTCACTGCCTGTATGTGCCGCCCTCCAGGTCCTTAAAGGCGTGCGCCACCACCGCCATGCACTTGCTATGGCTCTAAAACTCTGACCCCCAGGCAACTTTATTTATTAACATACAATTAAAATCACATTTCAGTACAACTAAAATACCACCACAGGGCTCCATAGGAACCATCAGTCCTATAGGACACAGGCATTAATGGCCACAGAGGCATGCAACACAAGGGAGTCTACACCCCCTACACAGGTGTCTACTCCTTGGCTTGTGTTACAGCCCCATGATGACTCAACTTCAGTTCCACATTGCAAACTCTTGCCAGTCATCGAATAATTCATCGATTTGCTTCAGGATTTTACATATTGCTTTGTCATGGGTGTTTGCTTTTTAGGACTTCTATATTTCCATGTCTGCATCACTTTCTCCATTCGTATGATATTCGACGTTTCTCAGAAACTGGGTTAGCCTGACAGTCTTGTATTAATTTCTGCATTGGTTGTAGTGTTCTCTTTAGGGTACACTGAGGTAAGTTCCCTTATTTGATTAATTATACAATAGGCAAGGTCTTTAGTTCACAGAAGACTATGGTGGGTATTTCTGCAGAGGTAAGAACACAAGCTAAACAGGGAGCAGGGCAAATATAGGAGACTTTAACTCTCAGGCAGCTGTTAGGGACTGTGTGAACATTCTAACTCTTATTTCTCAGGTGGCAAGGATCATCTTTTTCAAAGAACAAAGAAATAAGATTAGAGACTGTCCATTCAAAATAAACTAATCACATTCCCATCTTGCTCTCCTGAATTAAAAAAAAAATCAACAACTCAGATTTGAATTATATACTGTATACTGAGGCAAAACACAGAAGTCATCATATAAGTTCTTGTCCTGGAGCCAGTCTGCATCATAGCTATGTTAATTAATAAATCCACTTATTCTACTCTTATGGTCCATAGGTGTGTCAATGATCAGATATAAACATATGTGGTACACTATTTTCTACCATGGGTAGAAGGAACACACATAAGCTAAAGGCAGCACTTGCTAGAGGAAAGTGTTTTTTTCATGTGTGTTTGTGTGTGTGTTGGTTTACATGAGTGTGCTGAGTGTACATATATGTGTGCCTGTTCATTAATGAAGACCAGAGGAATACATGGAGTACATGGAGTTTTATGCTCTATTACTCTACACCTTTATTCCTGTGAGACAGGATCTCTCACTGAGCCTTGAACCAGCAGTCCTAGGAATCTTCCTGTATTCACCTACTACAGTGCTAGGATTGCAGGTATATAGGCAGCCACTCCAGTTATTTTTTGTTTTGTTTTGTTATTTTTTTACATGGAAGCTGGGAATATATGCAGACACTCATGCTTATGCAGTACATGTTTTACCTGCCAAGGCTGTTTCCCCACTGCCTGACAAGGGAAACTGGAAACAGTACTAGGCCAGGCACATGGGAGTTGTAATTTATAAATAGGATGTATGTTGTAAGTTTCATTGACAGGTTGGTGTTTGACTTTGCTCTGGTTGCTTTGATCTTATCTGTGGATTTTGGTAGTTCCTGCTATAGTTGGGGGGCGCATGCAATGATAAACATAAACCAGCATTCCTGATGCTTGAGGAAATGGCCTCTCCTCAATAAATATATCACAGAGTGGAAAAACACAACAACGACAAACAAACAGAATGCCTGGCAATACATGTATGTTATCTGCCAACATCCCAAACCTGGCAGACCATGATATAGGCCAATGTATCATTTTTTTAGCTTCTCAGACAAGAAAGCTTAAGCAGGGATTTAAAACACCACTATAAAGAGGACAGTGTTTGTACATCAATCCTTTCATGGAAGGATGTATGTTAAACATGGACTACCTTTATAACCTGCAAATTAGAAGGTCTTAGGTGCGAGTGAAGTATGCTATTCTAGCCTTTAACGACAGGCAGGTAGGAAACTGTGGCTATTTGATTTTGCTACATGATGCTTTAAGTTTTGGCCCAAAATGGAGCATGTAGAGGCTGGTATTATTTTGCTACTGTTTTCCTGATCCTCAAATATCCATAAAATTTGGCAACTTAACACGAATGTTTTATTTTACTGTTCTCTAAGTCAAAAGTTCAAAGTTGTCATGCTGTCCTTAAAAACCATTATTGAATGAAAAGAAATCCTTGTGCCATTTGAGTTGTTGTTGGTGGCGGGGGGGGGGGGGCTGCAACTCCCTAAACAATACAGATTCTAGTCATTCTTCTTGATTGCTCATGGGAATTAGATCCTAAGGTCCAGTGCTGAGTATCCCACACACCTTGTTGCAAGGTGCTGAAACATCAAGCAAGGCTTGAACAGCAGGCTTCTTCCCCATGGCTGGATTTCATAGTGCCAGAAGGTTCTCTACAGGTTGTTTTGGGAGAAAAGGCATGAACAGTCTTTCTAAGTTGTGAACCTACAGTGCCAACTTGTGAGGTAAGATACGTCCACCATGCAATAATTTCATGACTGGCAAGTAGGCAATCAACTGTTCTCTCATTGGTTTTAAGAGCCACCCTATAGGACATAATCCATGCTTAATAGATGAACTTGTCAAAAATTCATGGCTGGGGGTGATGATGGCCATAGGGCCTGCAGTAGGGGATGTTGACAGGGTGAAGGGGATAATTACTGATAGATATAGAATACACCAAACTGTATTCTATATCTATGTTTATACCCATAGGAAAATGCTTGTATTTTCTTTGATAGCAGCTCCAAATCATGCACGTGTTACAAACTACATTCCTTGAGCACGTTAACAGTCAAGTTAAACGTCAGTATCTCTATCTGTGAGACCACCACACTGGGTTCATGTACTCATATACAAAAGCCTATTTGGCTTTCAAATCAAAGCTGTATTTTATTCCCGTGTGCTTTGAAAACTTTAGAAATCAGTATAATAATTTTATATTCTATTATGGATTAAATAACAAGAACATTTTATTTGCAGCTTCCAATGGTTACTCAGAAAGAAAACACCCCTGAACTCCCTGATCTGTGTTGTGTACTTATATTCCAAAAGAGTCTTAAAAAAAGAACACTTGATTTGCCTGTTGTTCATTTTGCTTACTTTTTAAAAGGATATTACGAAGAATTCCAATAGAAGTCATGATTTATCTTAGGGAAAAGAAAATACATCACTGGAGAGATCAGCTAGCTACTTGTTTCTTGTCCACATAATATTTATGTATTGCAGAAAACTATGTTTTCCTTCTTAAAAATTAGTTAATTAAATAATTGAAAGTTTTCATGTATGATGAAATATATAATTTTAAGGGCTTATCATTTCAAAGACTCATTTTATTCAGAACCTTTTCAAGCAACCAGGGACCACTTTAAAAGCTAGGGTATTGAAAAGAAAATGCAGCTCTCCTCTTTGCATCACTAGTTTGAGATAAGGGCCGTGTTATTTTCCTGCAGATGTTTCTTCCCTCTGTACCCACAGTGCATGCTGAATCCACAGTTGGCATTTGTCTCCATCACTCTCAAATGCTGTGTTTCTCTGCTTTAGTTACCCTTGGCCTGTACCTTGACCTTCTGCTGCCTGTCTCAATAAATTCAGAATGCAGACATTTACCTGCAGCAAATATGAATGGTTCCTCCAGAAATATAGCATCCTATAAAAACCAAAGCCAAAGGAAATAGAGAGGTGAGGTCAGGTATAATTTTCTCATCACAGCCTCCCTCACTTTTTTCCTTTTAGGCTCAATACCATGTTGACCTCTGTCTATTTTTATGGCTAGATTAATTCTGCTATTTCAATGAGTCTGTATTTTCAGAACCACATGGCTGGGATGACCTTAAGAAGTGCTGACCTCTAAAAACATAGTATAAAAAAAAAAGATCGAAACAGAAAAAAGCTCAAGACTCCCAGAGCAGAAAGACACCTTAGAGACGATCTTATGCAACTTTACAGTTTCATAAAGTGGTAAATGAAGAAGGGAGAGCTGTCAGGCTTGCATCTCTCAATGCTGGGACTTGTGTCCTCAAGTCTTGATTCAAAAGGTCTGAAGACTGGAGGTCTATTCTGTCCCAAGCCAGGGAAATAACAAGCACCTCAAGATAAGAGCTGGATTACACAAGTTGTAACCCAAAGGAATACTGAACTTAACCTTACTCCATGTCCTTCTTTTGAGTCCTTCAATTGCCCATGACCGAGTGACTTTTGCCCCTGATGTACAGAAGATTGTTTTACTTCCCTATGGAGTCTCCTGTGTGTCTTCTCCTTTGCTGGCCTATAGAAAGGTCCATGGTGCTTATTGCCAGTGCATGGTATTCACGGCCTGTACCCAATATCTTCTGTGACAATGGTCTGAGTGGAGTATTTGAGAGCATTTTTCACACACAAAAAAAGAACTTATGGAAACCAGTGATTTTGTAAGATAATTTAAAAATGCAAATAAAGTATATTTTAGAAAGCTTCTGTGGATCTACATGGGGCCAAGACTCTTCTTCACACTGTGACTTTTCCTACAAATTAAGGAGATGGCATAAACCTCTTACCCTCTGGGAACATTATATATAATAACACACACACACACACACACACACACACACATATATATATACATACACACACACACACACACACACACACACATATATATATACATACACACACACACACACACACACACACACATATATAAATATATATATATATAAACTTACCCACGGCTTCAGATACCTGCCTGAAAGGTGCACTCTATGATGGTCAGTACTACGTCATATTTGCTGCCTGAATCAATTACAGACTCAGTCTTGGCATCCTACTTGGGGGATTTCAAGAGAGGAGCAGGAGACAAAGAAAATCAGCGTGACAAAATGACAAGTTGAAGACAAAGAGAGATGAAGTGACGATAAAGGGAGAGCTATTGTCCTCTCCTGGTCGCGTTAATTCTCTCTCCTACTCCTTTCTGCCAAGGGAGCTTTAGACACACTGAGCTCACAAAATTACCCCCTTAAGCATAATAACTACAACAGCATTATTTGTGATTGCTATTGTTTGCTTTTTTAAAGACATCAAGTCATTATTAGTCTTGTATAAGACACATTAAATGTACTTCAAATAAACACCCTTTCCAAGTTTTATAGACTATGAATGAAAAATAAAATTCTTTATTATCTTTCAAGGACAATACAAATATAAGATATAGAACTTCCTTATACTGAAGAGAACAAATACATTATAAACCAAACAAGGTAGGCAAATTGAAACATAATTATATTTGCCATAGAAATTTTAAAGATTTACTGTGTAGTTAGTAACTGGTTATCTTTTTTTAGTGTTACTTTTATCTTCAGTTCTTGGTATCTAACCAAAAATCAAGAAAAAAACAGGAGTATGTTGTGTAAAATGACTTTCTTTTTGTTTCAAAACATCATTTGCCAGATGTATTCACATTATCACAGAACATCCTCATATGAAACAAAATACATGAGAAATGAGCAAAATCTTTGTAAAAATTCCTGAATTTTTATCTTGAGCCTATAGGGAGAATGATTAATTATACATCATGATTCATTTTAAAAACTAAGTATCTCATGCTGGGAACTTAAGAGATTAATATTGGATTAATTAGTTAAGCATATGGCACAAGGTAAGTTAGATTTTTTACTCTGCAGGCTGAGAAGCCTGGCCAGGTTGGAAATATGCTGATATGCTGGATATATGGCAACATTTATATATAACGCAAACAAATATGAACCATTATTCATCGAAAGTACTTTATGAAGGACTAGTAATCTCTGATTAGCCTAACACTAAAATAATAGCATAGCATTGTAGATCTAAGATATTGATCTGAACAGGCCATTCATAGAGGAGAATGAAAAGACAACATGGACTTCAGTAACAGAAAAATTAATATTTTAAATTTCTTATTAGTTATGGAAAAACCAGGAAATCCAGTGGCGAAACACCTCTGGTCACTTTGGTGGGTCTACATAGACTTTTATAAGAATATTTAGATCAGTGGTTCTCAACCTGTGGGTAACAAATGCTTTGGAGGGTTGAATGATCCTTTTCACACAGGTCACATATAAGATATCCTGTATATCAGATGTTCACACATGGTTCATAACAGTGGTAAAATTACAGTTATGAAGTAGCAATGCTGTCAATATCACTCTTTATAAATAAAATGCTGATTGGCCAGTAGCCAGGCAGGAAGTATAGGCAGGACAAACAGAGAAGAGAATTGTGGGAAGAGGAAGGCTGAGTCAGGAGACGCCAGCCCACCATCCAGGGAGCAGCATGTAACAGGCACACAGGTAAAGCCACAGAATACGTGACAACATCTAGATGAACAGAAATGGGCTGAGTTTAAGTGTAAGAGCTAGTTAGTGGTAGGCCTGAGCTAATGGCTGAGCAGTTTTAATTAATATTAGCCCGTGTGTGTTTATTTGGGTCTGAGCGGCTGTGCAAACTCAAGGACACAGGAGCTGGGTGGACACAGGAAAATTTCAACTACACAGCAACAAAATAATTTTACTGTTGGGGGTCACAACAACATGAACAACTGTACTAAAGGGTCGCCACGTTAGGAAGATTGAGAACCACTGATTTAGATGATGCCATTATAAAAGTAGAACATGCATAGCAAAGGTTTATGCTCTTATTCAATTTTTTATTAATGTACTTAATATTTTTTACAAATATAAGATACCAATAGAAAAAATGTGACTTAAATAATATTAGTTTTTTAATATAACAATCTAACAAAAATACTCTCATTAAAAAGTATACAGTTATTTATTTCACCTTTGCCTTTAACTTAGTCTTTTTATTGATTTTAACTTGATTTTTATTGATTTTTGGACTTAATCTTCTATGTCTAGTTTTATACTTTTAAGTATACTTTTAAGCTAACCTGATTTTTTTTTTTTAGTACCTGAGGCAAGGGAATTCTTTTTTATCATTTTAGAATGTCTGTATAAGTTTGTGGCTATTAGCTTCTGTATAATGATAACTTACTAACTTCAGACAGTAAAATGTTATTGTTTTTTCATATCTATGTTGACTTGGTGCTTTTACTGATTGGGCTGAAATGAGAAGACTGGTTGAGGTGATTTGATTTAGCTCAGCTTTGTGTGGTCCCACCTACACCAGCGGATGGTGTGGGTTCACTGCTCATTATCACTAAGGGTCCAGGAGGAAGGAGAAGCCAGTAAGCTGAGGGCCATGAACAATCACAGTGTTAGTCCAAGAATCAAAGGGAACTCATGCAAGGCTACAGAAAGACCCAAGATGACATGGGGCTAGTTGGGGAACAGCAATGCTACTTTCCATCAATCAAACTCATATTAGTTATTTTTAAAAAATCAATTATAAATATTTCATAGATTGAAAAGGGATTATCTGAAAGAAAGTAGCCATTGCTATTGTAGAAAACAGTATTGTTTTTATATTCTTGATTTTCCTTGTATTGAAAATAGATTCTTTCTCATACAGTATATCATGGCTATAGTTTCCCTTTTCTCTACTCCTCCAAATTCCTCCCACCGCCACTCTAGATCCATTCTTTTTCTGTTTCTCATTAGAAAATAATAGTCTTCTAAGAGAAAACAACCAAATATGACAAAATAAAATACAACAAAATGGGGCAAAAATGATCACATCAACAGTGGACATGGCAATCCAACAGAAGGAAGAGTCCCAAAGGCAGGCATAAGAGTCAGAGACCCACTTGTTCTCACATTCAAGAGTCCCAGAAAAATACTAAGCTAATAGCTATAATATATTCTCAGAGGATCTGGTGGAGACCCATGTAGGCCCTGTATTTGCCGCTTCATGTTTTATGATTGATTCTCACTGGCAGTTGAATATTATAAAATATATTAAGTATTTACACTACTTTCATATATTACTATAATATTTAATTTGGAAAACCATAAAATGGTGAACTTTACAGAAATAAAGATGAAGTAACATCTGCTTCTGGATGAGTTTAGTCGTCAGGGAGATACATTAGGATTTGTCTCAATATTCACTATGGAAATCATGGATAAGGCGGCGACACCAAGCACTTTCTGTGGGTTAAAGATCTCTCATACAGATTAAAGATTTGATCTTGAAGATATGAATAAGTTCCCATCCATGTAGAAGGGGAAGTGTAGGTCATGAAAGGTAGGAGCATGTTATACTTACATTGACAAGCAAGAAGCCGGGGTCAGGAAACAGGCTGAGAAGAAGGAAAAGCTGTAAAGATCCTTATTAGCCTAAAATTTGGACTCATAAGGATTGACAAATTCTGTGAAAACACATGTTCAAGGTCAGAATATTTCTGTGAGTCACAGACTCTTAGAGGAATCAACAAGAAAATATTTTCTAACGCCGCTTGGATTCTCTGTCATGAGTTTTTTTTTTTTTTTTTAATTTGGCATTGAACTCTACTAGAACATGAACTATCTCCTTTTATTTTTCTTTCTTTCTTTTTTTTAAATAACATGAGTTGAATACCCTATGCCAAGACTTGGAAACTTGCAGTGTTCTAAAAACCAAATCCTTTTGAGAAGAGACATGATATCACAAGTGTGGAAGTGACAAATTGTTCCAATATTAAATTTATTCATGAGTAATGCTCAGACTTATATAGTGGAAGACTGCCTGAAGATTTGAGTGCACCATGCTATGAAACCTTACATTGTGATGTCTCCTTCAATCTTATCACTGCCCTCATGATAGGACTTAGACTAAGTTAACGGAGACTATATTCTATCACTAGATCATGAAACTGTCCATAGTGATTTCACATTTTACTGTTATTATTGCTGCCATCATCATCATCACCATCGTTATTATTATCATCACCTTATTCCTATCCTAGACCTATTACCCATCTCATATTTAGTGTAGTGCTAAAAAATTTGCTATTACATGACTGCACTTCCATCTTTGTATCAGAAACGAAGAGTAAACCATGGTGTCACATACTTGCAGTCCAAGCACTTGTAAGGATGTCTATTGCAAAGATGTCTATTGGACTTGGCTACAGTCAAGTTTCTGCCGAATCTGAATTATATAGCAAGTTTATGTCTTTAAAAATGAAAAAAAAAAGAAAATGTTGTCTATATCAAGATTAAAACATTACCACTAAATGTCACTTATTGTGTTGTGGTTGAAATAACCTTTTCCTGAACTTTCTTCTCAACTTCTTTGTAAGGCTAAACCTCTCTAATTGACTATTATTAATAATTTGATGATGTATTAATTCTACTTATTTATGACATTTGTGTATCACTTTGCCCCAAAGCTTTAGGCAATTCTTTTACAACAAAGGTATTCAGAATAGCTATTCATGAGTTTTCACAATTAAATTGTTCAAATTGCTGATCAACTTCAATCCTCTATTGAATAGTGTGATAAATTTATTCAGTTAGTTGCAAGTGCTAGATTAGTAATTTATTTTGATCCTATTCTTACTTGACTAATTTTAGCAGATACAGTAATTAATAATGGATTTCAACCTATACCATCTTTATAAATAAGCTAGATCTAACCAAAATCCAAATCCTATGTTTTCCACATCCACACCTGGAACACCCAAACAGGAAAAATGAGATTTTGATACAAAGAGTTTAATCTGTATTCTGTGATGCATTCTCTGATAATAGATGAATTTGAACTATAAACCATAGACTCTAGGTTAGATTCTGGTAGGTATAGAACTGGAGTGGTGTTTTGGATACAAAGCTGCAATGTACATTGCCACAGTAGAAGACAGATGATTTTCCACAGACATGTGTTTGGAGAAAAGGAAGAGAATGCATTCAGATGGAGTAGGAGGCAAGAATGGAATGAAGAGGTGGCTGAAGTTTCTAACTTTTCTGTTTTATGCCCATATGGTTTGGAACCATAGAGGCCCAGTTCTACAAATACTCATCAGATCACCTATGTAATCACACAATAGTAAAAGTCATGTACATGTGGATGACATACTGCTCTTACAATTAAAAAGACACTCTATCTTCCTCAAGCTTCTGAGTTACATCCAATACTAGAAAATCCTTTTCTGAAATATTGTGGAAATCTTTTGTGATCTTTAGTGGTTAGGATTAGTACTCTGAAGGTAACTTTCTTCTAAGTATTCTTTTTACTGGTCTTTCACCTGACCTTTGGTCACAAAGAGCACCTGTTCCATTAGACTCTGAAATATTGATAAGGGGCACTGTCCTGATGAAACACCAAGCATTTCTAGGCCAGTATTTGCAAACAGACTGCATGCTCAAGTTCCCATTCTGCAAATGTGCCTTGGCTTTAAAGGTCAAGAATGGCACCACAGGGACTTTTGATTGCGTTATTCTGATTTCTCAGCTATGAATCACTTTCATTCCAAAGCTGGAGAGCCAGGGCTTTAAAGGAAATTTAGTCATTGCATCTTGAGATATTACGTCCACTTGTTTGGCATTCGGTTAAAACTTTTGATATTGGCTGGCACTGGAAAAGGCCTTTTCAATTATTCCATACAATAAAATAAAATTAAAATAAGACGACTGGGATGTGTGATTCTCATTTATATTTTTATTGTTTGCTAATACATGACTTGGAATGACAGATTACACCTGTTTCATAAGGTATATTTAAGAAAATCAATTCAAATATAAATCAACACATGTATTCATTTATAAAGAGGTTGTAATAGTCTAAAATTTCTTAACTTCATTAGTCAAAATCATCTCTTAGATATTTATTACAAGAAATGCATCTATCTATAATATATGAGTATGAATAACAATGTTTGCATGTTTATAATATAAGCATAACATTTGTCTTATTAGGATCATATAGCATGTCTTTGAAGAAAAAGATATAATCATAACTAAAACACAATATTTGTACTTCTCACTCATTAAAAATATCTATACTTTATGATTTTTACCTGAGAAACTCATCACAAACTGTTTTAGGTTTGCATTGCTATAATATAAATCTATGACCAAAAGCAATGTCGGTACAAAAAGATTTATTTCATCTTACCACAATCAAATCATACTCTATCACTGAGGCAAATCAGCAAAGGAACTCAAGCAAGGAACATGGAGGCAAGAAATGAATGAAAGACCATGGAGGAATACTGCATGCTGGTTTGTTCTTCAGGCTCACGTTAAGCTAACATATATCTCCCAGGACCATCTACCCAGGTATAGCATCAATAGCAGGGTGCTGGGCCCTCCAACATCAGTGATTAATCGATAAGAGACCCCACAGCCTTGCCTGAAGGCCAACTTGATGGGAACACTTTCTCTGTTGTGGTTCCCTTTCCCAAGATAACACGACCTTGTGAGAAAAAACTAAAAGGTCTCATTGTCAATTTGATAGAAAACACATCATTATTAAATCCTATTTTTTCTTTCTTAGTTGTCCCCAAGTTGCCATGTTAATATTAGCATCACTGTAAAAACACAGTCCGTTTTTTTTTTAATCAGATAGAACTTTAAAAATTCCAGCAAATAAAGATAACCTTGTCCTGACACCGGAAGGCTTGTCTGGTTTCAAGTGATGGCTAGCTGAGACTGTATCCCTCTTTACTAGGAGTCCTCATTAGGATCATCTTCATAGACTCCATAACATTTCCACTGCATTAGGTTTCCACACCACCCTTCAAATGCCCCTTTAATTTCAGCTGTCTCTTCCCACACCTTCACTCTCGACCTCTGCTCACACCCCTACCCACCCCGAATCCATCCTTAAAATCTATTCTCTTTTCCCCTCCCAGGGAGATCTCTGCATTCCCCCAGAATCCTCCTCCTCTTTACCTAACCTTACTGGGTCTATGGATTGTAGCTTGGTTATCATTTACTTAATGGTTAATATCTACTTATAAATTAATACATATCATATTTATCTTTCTGGGTCTTGTTTACCTCACTCAGGATGATTTTTTCTAGTTCTATCCCTTTTTTGTTGCAAATTTCATGATGTCACTTTAACAACAGATAATATTATTTTCACTCCATTGTGTAGATGTACCACACTTTCTTTATCCATTCTTTTGTTGAGGGACATCTAGGTTGTTTCCAACAGAAATCTCCCAAACAACCCAGGCTGTCACTAAGACAAAAGATTGCTCTCTACAAAGTGATAGCGGGGGCCCATTGCAGAGGACAACACATATATAACTCATTGAACACGGAGAAGTAGATCTGGTGTCTACATGGAGCCCTCACCACTCTGTTTTAGTCTCTTTGGTGTGGGAAGGTACTCTGCAGTCTACTGAAAGAGAAATGTGGACACCATCAAAGCAACAAAATGTTTGACCTACAGTATGTCCTGCCAGTCAAATATGCTAGGGCAATGGTGGCACAGAAGTTTTGGGAGTAGCCAATCAGTGTCTGATTTCACTTAAGGTCCAATCCATGAGAAGAAACCTACAGATGCTTCACTTAATTTATCAGTTCATCTATACATAATACCTCATGTGTTTCCATGTCTTAACTACTGTGACTATTGCAGCAATAAACATGGATACACAATTATCTTGGTGGTAGGAGTCAGAGCCCCCTTTGGTTGCTGTTTGTTTTGTTAATGTTGTTTTTGTTGTTTTGTTTACAAGACAGAGTTTTTCTGTGTAGGTTCGAGTGTTCTGAAACTTGCTCTGTAGACTGGGCTGACCTCAAACTCAGAGATTCTCCTGCCTCTGCCTCCTGAATACGGAAACTAAAGGCATGTATCACAACCTGCCTCAGAGCTCTTTTGTTATATCCTAGGAACAGCATAACTGGATCCTGTAATAGTTTAAGTTTCAGTCAGTTGATGAAATACAATGCTAGTTCCATAATAGATGTGCAGAATGAGACCGTCTCCTAAGCATTTGGAGTCACTCTTGGAAAGTCTAAGGCCTGCATCTTGAGCTGTTTTCCATACAACCATTTAGATTTTTGCCTTACATGAAGGTCTTCCATCTAATTTTGTTGTTATTTGAATTACTTTTTAAAAAATGTCTCTTTAATGTTGAGAACTTCATATATGTACACAATAAAATATGGTCCTAAATGGCCACCCGTTTACTCCCTCTTGCTTTTCTGATATTCTTTCTAACAAGATCTTGTCTAAACTTATGAATGGGTATGGAGCCACCCATTGGATCATGTAAAACTTAGCAGTAGATATATCCTCCAAAAAGAATAGTTTTTGATCTCTTGACAAGTTATATACAGCCAGTATCTCTTAAAGCATGGGATGGAGTGTGAAGATCATCTAACTACTGTATGTATTTCTTGTATTTCCTACAGAATTTTGGCTGCTTTGATCTTATGTAGACTTCCATAGCTTTTGTGAGTTCGTGGGTACACTAATGAAACTGTCTGGAAGGCAGTAGTTCACAGCACTTCCTTCTCCCTCAGCTCTCACATCTTTTAACGAATCTTTCACAATGTCTATGAGTTTTGGGGTGTGTAGTGGGGAGGAGCGTTACAGGTTTAGAGCTGAACACCCAGTCTCTTACACTCAGAACTGTGGCCAGGTAGTTACACATCTCTTCATTGACTGCTGTCCACTGAAGAAAGAAGCATCCCTGACCAAGCTTGAGAACAGCCCAGGTCTGTGGTATAAATATAAACATTTAGAAGACAATTTGACAACATGATCATTTAACAAAATAGCAACGGCAAATGATATCCTAGGGGCCATCGCCTCCATAGTCGTGGGCTTTGATCCCAGATTGTAGCAGAAGACGTGAAATTCCTTCTGTGGAGCAGGCCTCAAATCCAGTCAGAAAGTGGTTAGTTACACGATAAAAATGCCACTACTTCTCCAGTGAGCACATCTTACTTGGCAAGTTAGTACTGCAGCATAAAAGGTTTACGACTGGATAAAGACCATTGGTGTGTTTTCTTTCCCAACAGCCTGCATAGTGCCTTCAGGTGTTATGAAAACTAACAAGACAGGAAGACATTTCCTGGTCAATTTGAGAGTGACCTTTCTATTTTCTACATTCAAAGAATGTGATGTGCTCGTCTACATGGACATTGTCTTAGTTATGGTTTTATTGCTATGGCCATGGTAACTCTTATAAAGGAAAGCATTTAACTGGGGAATATCTTACAGTTCAGAGGTTTAGTCCAGTATCATCATGGTGTGGTGGCATGCAGGCAGACACAGTGCTGAAAAAGGAGCTGAGAGTTCTACATCTGGATCTACAGGCAACAGGCAGAGAACTGGCTCAAGCTTCTGAGACTTCAAAGCCCACACACTAGTGACACAATTCCTCAAACAAAGCCACAACTACTCCAACAAGGCCACACCTCCTAATAGTGCCACTCCTTATGGACCAAGCATTCAAACACAGGAGTCTATGGGGGCCATGCCTATTCAAACTACCACAGAGATAAAAGCTGAATGATGTTGGAGATTTGGCTATCTTTAGATAGAGGAATTCTCACTAACATCAGTGAAGAAAGATATCTGTACTGGTTTATTAAAATATAATTTTATTCATAGTACTCTACTTCCTGCATACTATCATTCAGGAACAAATAGAGATAACCTTTATACAACAAAATAGTATTCATCGTCATCCTTTTCTCATACGTAAAAATAATTGTTTCCAAACTAAAGAAGTATGAAGTAAAAAATATTTGTAATGAAAGGGAGTTTAATTGAATAAATATTAGTTGTACACATCAAGATAAATGAATGGTAACTTATAGTTCATTATAAAATGTCTTAAAGAAAAATTTTAATTATTTTATGTGTATGAACATTTTGCCTGCATGTATGTACGTACACCATGTGCATGCTAGCTGCCTGCAGGAGCCAGAAGAGGACATTAGATCCTTTAGAACTAGGGGTCGCAGGTGATTGTGAGCCTCTGTGTGGGTGTTGGAAACCAGACTTAACCTAGGCCATCTTTCCAGCTTCCATTGTGAAATAAAATTTAAAGGTACTTGGATGTGAAATTAGGTAGAGTGATCATGAAGGAAATACAGGACGTGACATCTCAATAAAGAGAAGGTAAGTAACATTTTAAAACTGAAACAACTCTCAGCAAACAAACTGAGGGAGATGAAGAGGGTGCAATGGGGTATGGATTTTTTATTACTGGTGCTGCTGAAGTGACTCGTGTCATGGAGTCCCTGGAGAATTGCCAGGGACCTCAGCTGGGCTTATGGAATTATAATTTCAGCTAATTAACACCTCAGAACTCAGCTGTTACCTATTGCTGGAAATTCAGAAAAACAAAACAACTTACACTACCATTTTCCAAATTAATTTGGAGTGGGTAGAGTTTACCTTGGGAATCTGTAGTATTAGGACTAATTGGTTCTCCATAGGACTTTGGTGATGTAAGCATTAATACAAATACCTTCTTGTATGTCCCTACTCTCTCTTTCCAATGGAAACTCCTGAAACATGTTCAGCCACAGCACTGGTTCAATCTCTCTAGTTATTATTTGTGTATTAAGCTTGTCTAATGCTTTATGATTCAGTCTTGGTACATTGAATGCTTTGAGGCATCTATTTCCTAGGTATTCCAAATTCTTAAGCTTTTAGTACCAAATTGTACATGATTAAAAAAATAAAATTTAATTTGTTGATCAGTTCACATTTGGTGAAATAAATGAAATTCTTTTACACTGAATTTCTTTTAGAATCTGACATTTTCATTGATTTTCCTCATAAGTCTCAACAATTGCTTACCATGCAAATTCAGTGTGAATTTTTTTCTCTGTATAGAAAAATTTACAATAAGAAAATATATGATTACTTATGGTTGAATAAGAAATATATATGACTAATCTTCTATTATGACAGAAAGAACCTGCCCTACATTTTCTACCATATAACTTTCTCTCCCTTGGTCCACTGCTGCTGTTCATGGTAGGTATTGACACGTTGAATTTGATCATGCAACGGATTACAGCAACTTCCTTTGGAAAACCTTTTGAATTTACAGCTTAACTCCAAATATCATTGAGTCAGTTCACCAAAGAAATTATTTATTTATTTTAGGTTCTCAGGCCTTAAATTTTATTTCTTCTTTGACTGTGGCTTTTAATAAAAATAAAAAATAAAAAATACAATTGTTACCTACTTTTTTACTATTAAAAATTATTGCAAAAGTACAACATTTTCTTCTTTATTTAAAGATATTACACAAATATTTTCTGCCCCAAAGAAAATTTTTATTTGATGAAATTACAATAATCAGTGAATACTGAAGTTTTACTTGAGTTATGGTTTCATTTGTTTACCATTATAACAGATCGATCTATTATCATGGAGACTCTAAGAGGAACATGCAACTTTCCTAGGGAAAATAAACCATGGTTTTCTCAACTGAGCACAAGGAATGGATACAGAATGTCACAGATGGAGATGGATGACTGTGAGCCTGTATACACCAACATGGGAAGCAGGCCACACCACAAATACAGAAGTGACCACACATGTTCTTCTCTGTCATTAAACACATTTGCATGCTGTCAATGATTATTCTTTCTTTAAATATGTATCACTGATAATTATTTGTAATAGTTATTACATTATGGTGATTGCAATATATAATTGCATATTCATATTAGAATGTATATTATCTTTACAATGTAAAATGTGCTAATATATAATGGCACAGATGTATTTTTATACATAGATATTTGTGCTTATTCATATTACATATGTATATGGAATATATATATATTACTATAAGATCATTAATTATGCAATGCAAGAAATTATTGTGATTATTATCTGTGCAATCACTATTGTTATTATATTTTATCTATTTTGGCATTATGCTTTGGATGTGGATAATATCCAATAAAACTCATATTCATATTTTACTCCAAATATAACAGTGTTGCGATGCAATAGGATCTTTAAAAATACTTAGGTTGCTCTCATAAACAATTCTCTTTCTGGAGAGACTGTATGAAGTACCCTGAGAGTTATCTGGATCTCCTGGGACTGGATTAGCCTGCACAGCAGGCGCTGGTAAAGCCAGGTTACCATGGTGTTTGCACTTTACTGCACAAATGTCCTTGCCACTTTGCCATGTGCTCTGCCATCTGATGCCATCTGTAATGGGGCCTCATCATAAGTTGAACAGACACTAGCAGGTACTATTGGATCTCAAAAATGCGATGTACAGAAATGCATTTTTTTTCTCCTGAATTATCCAGGCTCAGGAATTTTTCAGGGCAGCATAGCATAACTTAAGAGAGATGCAATCTAATCTCTGACTACTTTCTGCTGCCTTGATAGAGCCAGTCAAGGCTCAAACTTTATGGGAATTCCACCCAGTTCTTCTTACTCAGCTGGTGAGTTGCTTGTTAGGAATGTCTTTATGTTTGACTCACCAAAGCAACACACATGATTTTATGCATTCACTTCAGGTTTAACAGCAGAGGTTAATGTCATCCAACTGGTGAGTCAGAAGATGAACTCTGTTTTATTGCTATGATGAAACACTATAGCTAAAAGCAAGTTGCAGAGAAAAGGGTTTATGTGGCTTATTCATCCATGTCAATAGTTCACCTGAAGGAAGTCAAGACAGGAACTCAAATTGGGAAGGAACCTGAAAGGAGGAGTTGATGCAGAGGCCATGAAGGGATCTTGCTTACTGGCTTGCTCTCAATGACTTGCTCAGCCTGCTTTATTATAGAACCCAGGACCCCCCATTCCATGAATGTCACCAATCAAAATGGGCTGGGCCCTCTGCCTTGGACCACTAATTAAGAAAATGCTCTATAGACTTGCCTATAGCCAGATCTTATGGAGGCATCTTCCTAACTGAGGCGCCCTGCTCTCTGATGACCACAGCCTGTGTCAAGCTGACATAAAACTAGCCAGTACTAACTCTGGAGTGTAGTATTTACTTCTGGGAAAGATCCAGCCAGAAATCCTGAAGTGCCTACATTTTACAGTCCTTGTTAGCCATAGGGGCATGCCAAAATCAGCACATCATTGCATAATTTTGAATATCGATCTAGAAGACTATTTATGAATTATAAAGTGTCATCCAAATTTTACTTGATGATATTATGCTTAATTTTCCTGCTCATTAGTTAAAATTCCCCTGTACTGTTGCCCTGCCTGCTGAGTTCAGGGCTTTGAATTTACTTCCGTGGTAGAAAGTGTATTGACGTTGTGTACTGACACCTGTAATGTCTGATCGCTTAGCAGAGTGGTCTTCAGCCTTCCTAATTCTGTAACCTTTAATATAGTTCCTCATGTTGTGATGACCTCCAACCATAAAATTGTTTTTGTTGCTACTTCATAACTGTAATTTTGCTACTGTTATGAATCATAATGTAAATATCTGTTTTCTGATGGTTTTAGGTCACCCTGTGAAAGGGTCATTGGACCCCCAAGGGATCATGACCCATATGTTGAGAATCACTGTCACAATGCCATAATGCTTATATATATATATATATATATATATATATATATATATATATATATATATATATTATATTGGTTTTAGTGATAAAGGGTCCCAAACAAAGCACCTAAGTGTAGGAAGTACATATTTTAGCCTATCATTCCAGGTTACAATCATCAAAGAAGGCAAGCCAAGTTAGCAGGATCTTATAGTCATATCAACAGTTGATAGCAGAGAGAATGAATTATGCATCCTTATTCAACTCACTGTTTTCCTTTTAGTACATTCCAGGACTTAAGCCCAAGAAATGACGCTACTCACCTTTAGATTGGGTTTTCCATAGTCGATTGACACAATCAGACAATCTCCACCCCAAGGCTTGCCCACAGCCCAAACTAATCTAATCTAGACAGTGCCTCATTGAAACTCTCTTCCAGGTGATTTTAGATTGGGTCAAGTTCACCATGAAAACTAATCCTTTCAGACTGTGATCAAAGTCAATCATTGTGATTTTATGTGTACAGTATATCTGTGTATAGACTCATTTCTGTATGTACAGTGCATGAAGGTGTATATGCACATTTGTGTGTGCATATGGAAGTCACCGGTCAAATTAAAGTATCTTCCTCAGTCACTCTCCACCTTTTTAAAAAAATTATAATATTTTTAGCAAGTCTTTGAGAATTTCATAAATGTATGTACAAAGCATTTTTGATTACATTAGAATTTCCTCCCCACTCCCAAACTCTTTCTGGATTCACTCAATTGCCATTTTGCATCATATCCTTTTTTTTTTTTTTAATCACAGAGTCCAACTTGTGCTATCCATATGTGCATAGATATGAGGTCATATACTGGAGCATGGTTGGCCTACCAAGGACCACACTCTTAAAGAAAATGGACTCTCCTTTCCTTGGCAGCCAGTAATCCTCAGTAGTTAACTAGCTATAGGTAGCGATCACTCATGAGCCTTTTTCTATGGGATACTGGAATGTTTTTGACTGGATTTATTTTGTGAAAGTTTTTTTTTTGTTGTTGTTGTTGTTTTTGGTATGGTCTTGTATTGAACCAGAAGCTTACCAATTCACCCAGGCTGGCAGACAAGGGATGCAGGGACCTGTCTGTTTCTACCTGTTTAGGCCTGGGATTGTAAGTATGCCCTCCTGCCATCAGGCCAGGCATTCTTGAATGGCCGCTGGGTATTCCATCTGAAACCTTCACTTTGGTTAGAGCTGTTTTCCCAGCTTCCATTGCTGCGATTTTTCTAGAGACTTCCAAGATTTTTGTGACTGATATTGTTATTTAGTTGATCCACTACCTCTGTTATATAGTTTATTAAGAAAAATATACCAGTTCTTGAATAACGAATGTTGCTTGCTGAATATTGCTTTATTTTAAACTAAATGAAGTACTCAGACATACCATATTTTTAGTGTCATGATTCTTAGCAAACACAATCTTGCATTTCAGCTCTTATTAATCAAATATCAAATACGAGAAAGCAATATTCTAAATGCTTTCAAGATGCCTTGGGCCCCGAGGAGTGGATTCTGATCTACAGTCTGTGCTGCCTCTGGTGATTATGAACTGCAATGAAAAACAAAAGTAAGTTTCATTTGTGCCATAAAATTTTGCTTTTTAAATCAGTACAGAAAGGAATATTGACTAACTCAAATCATTAACAAATGACCTAAACCTTTCTTTTTAAATTTATTCTTTCCCTAGAATAGTTCAAGAATAAGAATATTTTCTTTTTTTAATTTTATAATTTAATTTAATTTTACATATCAGCCACAGATTCTAATGTCTTTCCTCCTTCTGCCGCCCCCCCCTTCCAACCCACCCCCATTCCCATCTCCTCTAGGGCAAAGACTCCCCTAAAAAAGAAGAAAGCAAGCATTTGTAATCAGAACACTCGCATTAAAATCCTATGTTTACTCTATCAATCCTAGATACACAGACTTGTGCACTTCAGTTAAAAATACCAAACAGTGCTTTAAAATGAAAGTGATGATATTGTTGACATGAATGATAAATTTATTTATTAATTACATCAAAAAAAGAATATTTTCTATTTCCGAAAGTTACATAAATATTCAATTTGGATTATAACCCCAATAGTATACTGATTACCACAAAAATTATCTGAGCTCCTCAGTAGTCATTGTAATCATCTAGTTTTCATTTTCTCCTCACCCCTCTCCCAAAACAAAAGTATCCCAAGCAATCTGTTCAACTTTATTCGATTTAAAATAAGATTTCGAGAGACTTTTTCACAGTTTCTGTCTCTTCATTTCTTGTCAAGCAATAAGTAGACAAGATGATGTGAGTTTGTATTTGGGAACTCCAGTCCAGTTACCATGTGAGTGACTCTTCAAGGGAGTTAGCCCAGCCACTTCATCCTCGGCCATCAGTCATGTCCAAATTGATTGCCTCCAGACTGCAGATGTGTGTATAAGTTCTTAAGAGATCACAAATGCAGGAAAACTGGTGAGACACCCCAAAGACCCACAATCGATCAAGATAGTCATTTACGTTGCTGCATGTTAAGCAAAAGCTAATCTGATGTAGATGGAGTGTCAAACAGAGCCAACTTTACTGATTGAAACCACACTTGGTATTAAAATTTAGAAGTGAATGTCTTTACATAGTAAATTGTAATATGTCAACAATATTGTCTGGCCTTAGAGAAGAAAGTGAAGTGAATAAATACACAAATAAATTAATACAATTAAGGGCTTTCTCCATATTATCAGCCATCCCTACTACGGTTTTGTTTGTTTTAAAGTGTTAGATTTAATTCTTCACATCTGATGCAATTTTGTTTTTGGTCTATAAGACATAATGTTAAGAAAATTGTAAAGGTGAATGAGCATTGGAAAAAACCGAAGACACAACTATTAATATTTGGTGCTAAAGTGTAAGGTTCACTTTAGATTTTTTAATATAGCCTGACATTATTAACTAAGGCTTGAACAATATTTTTTCTATTCAGAAGTATTTTTATTTTATTTTATTGGCAGTGGAGGAGGAAAGGGTTTATTCAGGTTACACATTCATATTATAATTCATCACCAAAGGAAGTCAGGGCAAGAATTCAAGCAGGGTAGGATCCTGGAGGCAGGAGCTGCTGCAGAAGCCATGCAGGGGTGCTCCTTACTACCTTGCTTGACCTGCTTTCTTAGAGAACTCAGGGATTTATCTTCAGATTTCATGTTTGTTATCTAGTAGTTACAGCAAATTATCTTCACTTATAAAGATATATGATGTCACTGATTATATGGTGTTTCATACCACTTTACTAGACCAGTAGAATCCCTAAATACACTCTAAATAATTGTCCTTATATCAACAGAACAGTGTAATTCTCCTCCTTCATCAAGGAAACTTCTCTTTGCAACAGATAGAGACCACTACAGAAAACCAAAACTTATCAAAGTGCAAAGTTGTGGAGCCCAGTCCCATCTGATGATAACATCTACAACACAACTTCTGCATCTAAGGCTGGGAGATCATCAGATCATCGCGCAAGAGTTGATAGGAAGACGGTAAGAACCAGAGGATCAGGGAGTTTGCTGTGAGATTCTGTCTGCTAGGAATGTCATAATCTACACACATGCAGTCTTACCAACATGGTTGGCTAAACATGACCTGAACAAGAATGATCCCAACAGACATACTAACATGGAAAGGGGAAACCTCACCAGTCCCCAACCTTACACAAAATATTACAGGCAACTAAGACATGCTGAGAATGGGAGAAAGAGTCTTCTCCAGGGAAGAGCACACCAGTTGGTTATCCAATATCAAATGATCAGCCCAAAACATGCACACAAGTAACATTATGTGGACTTGGGCTGGGAAGGTTGTATTTGTGTATTTTTAAAGAAATAAAGAAAAAGAAAAAGAAGTCAATGAAACGATTCCTAATGATACTATGCTATACTCATAGACTGAAACATAACATAACTGTCATCAGAGAGGTTTCATCCAGCAACTGATTGGAGCAGATGCAGAGCACCACAGTCAGGCATTAGGTAGAGTTTGGGAGAATCCTGAGGAAGAGGGGGAGGAAGGATTGTAGGGGCCAGAGGGGTCAAGGACAGCACAAAAATCCCACGGAATCAATTAACCATGGCCCACAGGGGCTCCCAGAAACTGAAGAGACAAACACTACATTGTAGGACCCTATATGGGTCTGAGATATGTCTTCTTTTTACTTTTTTATTAATCAAAATGTGTTCTTTAACCATTTCATTGACACTAATATAATACAGTCTGGTTACTCTCATTCTCCACCTTCTTTTGTCTCTTCCTACCCCTGTGAAAATCCCCTCTTCCTGACAAGTCCCTTCCCCTGTGTCTATCTCTTCAGAACTGGGATTATAGGTATGCCATCGTGTCATCAGGACAGGCATTTTACATGGTTTATGGGTATCCATCCCATCTATGCTCATGTCTGTGTGATCGACTGAGTTTAACCAGGGTCACCTCTGTTTCCATACATTTGGAACTATGTGATGGAGCCTGGTAAGCTCACCAGAGCATTCAGAGTTGAAGACAGTAACCATCCCTGTCCCAGAGTCCTTGAGCAGTTCAGCAGGGAGGGATAGTAGTACATGCAGAATGACTTGACATCCATAGTGTCTTAGTTAGGGTTACTATTGCTATGATAAACACCATGACTAAAGCTGCATGGTGGGGAATTTATTTGACTCATAGTGCCACATCACTGAAGGAAGTCAGGACAGGAACTCAAACGAGGCAGGAATATGGAGACAGGAGCTGATGCAGAGGCCATGGAGGGGGGCTGCTTACTGGCTTGCTCCCCATGGCTTGCTCAGCCTGCTTTCTTATAGAACCCAGGACCACCAGCCCAGGGATGGCACCACCCACAATGGGCTGGACCCTCCCACGTCAACCACTAATTAAGAACATGCCTTGGAACTGGATCTTATGGAGGCATTTTCTCAGTTTAGGTTCCCTCCTTTCAAATAATTCTAACTTCTGTCAAGTTAACATAAAACTATACAACACACCTAGGGAACAGTGTTTAATTATTATTATTATTTAAAAAATTTAATTTAAATGAATTTTGATCATATTATTCCCCTCCACCAAGTCCTTCCAGACTCTCTCCCACTCCCTACCGATCTAACTATAAGCTTTTCTGAACAATGAATGAAAAAAACCAACAAACTTCCCAATATTAAGAAAACAAAATAAAACAACATCTAAAAGGAAAAACAACAACAACAAAATCCCACCAAACTGTAGCTAAATAAATGCACACAAAAAAACTGTGGAGTCCAATCATAAGTTGGTCAACTACTCCTGAACATGAGGCTTTTCCTGGAGTGGTTGATATACTCAGTGTCACTTAGCTAAAGAAAAGAGATTTTCCCTTTTCCAGAAAGTTTAAGTGACAGTTCAGTTGTTAACCTTTACTCTAGTGGTTGGGTTTTCATTAGTTAGTTAGTTAATTAACTAATTAACTTTTTAAATACAACAAAATAACATACACCATGATAAAACAAAAACTATCACATTAAAGTTGGACAAGCCAAGCCAACAGGAAAAAAGGAACCCAAGAGAAGTCACAGGAATCAGAGACCCACTCCTTCACACACTCAGGAATCCTATAAAAACACTCAACTGGAAACCATAATATAAACACAAATCTGGAGCAGACTTGTGCAGGCCCTGAGCTTGCTGCTTCAAGTGCCTGAGTTCATATGAATTTTGCTCATATTGATTTGGTGTTCTCTATGCCCTCTGGCTCTTACACCTTTCCACTTCCTCTTCCACAGTATTCCCTGAGCTCTGAGAGAAGGGATTTGATGGGGATATCCCATTTCAGGCAGGGTGGGGGAAATGCAGTACATTTACACTCATGGAGTATAATTCAAAAACCAATGACATCATGAAATTTGGGGGCAAATGAATGGAACTAGAAAAAAATCATTCTGAGTGAGGTATCCTAGACCTAGAAAGACAAATATGGTATTTATTTACTTATATGTGGATATTAGCTGTGAAGCCAATGATAACAAAGCTACAATCCACAGAACCTCAGAAGGTAGATATGGAGTAAGGGGCTATAGGGAACAGATAGATCTTGTTAGGAAAAAGAAAAAGGAAATAGAATAGATAATTATGGGTAAGGCTTGAATGGACGTATTTAGTGGGAAGGGTGAAGGGAAGGGATTGTGGTAGAGAATACAGGGAGACACAACTAAAATTAAGGGACATTTGAGGGGTAGTAAAGAAACCTAATACAGTAGAAATTTCCTAAAATGAAGGTGATCTATATGGACTTGCCAAATAATGGGTGAGAAAGAGTCACAAGGGACTATCTCTTGTCACCCAACAAAGCTTTCAGTACCAGGATTGGGTTACATCTAGTTGAGTTGTTGGACAAAGGTTCATTGTTCTATGGCCCTAAGCTTCCTCTTTCCACCACGTTTGCCATTTGTAGTTAGAAATTTTTCTGTGTCCAACCAGGACAAATTTATCCCACTCATGTCCCCCAAGTAAATACACAGAGGCTTGTATTAATTATAACTGCTTTACCATTAGCTCAGGCTTATTTCTGACTAGCTATTACACTTAAATTAACCCATAATTCTTATTTATGTTTATCCATGTGCCTTGGTGCCTTTTCTCAGTTCTGCCTTGTCATCTTCCTTCCTCTGTGTCTGACTAGTGACTCCTGACTCAGCCTTCCTTTCCCAGAAGTCTCCTGATCTGCTTGCCCCGTCTGTACTTCCTGCTTGGCTATTTTTATTTATTTTGTTTATCAACCATTCAGAGCAACACACATTCACAGCAGACAGAACGACATCCCACAGCAGCTGTTCTTACTGGTGCCAAATCTTTCCAGTCTTGGGGGATAATTCTGTTCTGAGTTGCCCATGATTTAACATCTGCTTCCCATAGGGTAGATGCATACCGTATAAAATGACAGAGTTTTGTTTTGTTTCATTTTCATGCATGGACTACCTAGCACAGGTTTGGGGCCTTTAGGCTATATGGTCTTTGTCATACCTAATTAATCCCCACATTGTAGCCCAAAGTCATCATGACATAAATAAGTGTGGTGATATATGTGCATTCCAATGTAAATTAAATTTTAAAACAAGCACAGATTTTAGCTCTCTAACATCTCTCACAGAAGTCATCTCTTTTTCATTGTATATAGGTAAGAGATTTATGGGCAGTGAAAGTTTTGAGATAAATTGAAGGAATGTTTCATGAATGTGTAACCAAAGAAAGATCATGGATGAACATGATAATATAAATATTCTCAGGATAAATATTTCCCAAACTTTTCATGAGAAGCAAATGGTTATTTTGCTTTATTGTTCTGTGTCAGTAACATTTTAACTTATATTAAATTATTGGCATGACTGTAAAAATATTTAACTAGAGATAAAGAAATAGTCATTTGCAAATACTTATCAGTGTCCTCCATGAGATAATTTAGACATGAGTAAATGAGATCTTTGATAAACATTATTTGTTCATTCAATATCATTCAATGTGTTATTTGCAAGGGATAATGGCACTTCTGCTTTAAATATTGACCTAAAGGTTAGTCTTTCAAAGTATCTAAAATAATTAAAAACAATGTCTAATGTTTCACTATTAGATTGTGTAAATATTTACATCATAAGTCAAATGTTACGGGTCAAGGATTTTCACAGTTAAGAAAATGAGAACAATAATATATCTTCCTTTGCTTCAGCTATTCAAGCTTTAAATACCCCCCCTGAAAATGTCAATCTTTTTGCATCCAGATACAATGCACCAATCAACAGAGGCGTCAACAGCTCTGAATAATTAGGGAGACTTAAAAATTAGATGGTGAAATATCCCAGGATAAATGTACATGCTGTGGTTTTGAATGAAACACATTATCCAATCATAATTTTCTGTGGCCATGCAATGACTTAAATTATAGATAATGATTTCTTTTATTCAAGAATCCACAATCTCTTTAAATTTGACTCCCTCATAATCCTTTTTATTGCAAGTAGAAATTTCACTCACTATTGAAGAGTGTGCTTCTTCTCCTGACAGAAAGCTCAGAAGTTCAACCAAGCTCACCCACATGAAATGCACCCAGGAGATCCATTTTAATTGTCACACCTGAGAAGTCCCCTGCAAAGGCTCTTGCTTTGACTCCCATGGGAATCTGGTATGTATCCTTGCAGCTTTTCTGTTGCTGAGTCTGTTTCTGTGTTTGCTTTGGGAACAATATTGAGTAGTAACATGATTTATATCCACTTTCAAACCAGGCTGGAGGCCAAATGGTTCTCTGTACAAATTATAAATGCTGAGGCTTTGGAATCTGCTTTGTTTAGTATTGTTTATCTGGAAGATTGCAAACAATATTGAGGCTATCAGCTAAGACTGGGCAGAAAACTAGCATGGTGTCAGGACAGTGGGAGACAGAATCTATCTATCCAAACTCTGACATGCTAAGAACCTCAGTGATCCACATTATTAAACTATCAGCTTCGTATGTTTGGATAGTTGTTCTGTTCGCTTGTTTGTTTGGCTGCATAGATTTCTTCTCTATAGTGTATCTTGGTATTTTTTTTCCTAGGCTAAAGTTACAGATGTAGAAAAAAGTCCTACATTTCTCTACGTGTTTCTCCTCATGATCATCTCCTCTTATTTAAAGTGGAGGGCTAACTGACCGTGCATGAAGCTCTGTTTCAAAATACAGCCCTTTACTGCAGCCAACTGCTCTGTTCCGTGTCGGTCATGGTAGAAAAAAGGAAATACAGATAGAGGTACAGTATGGACTTCTTTTCTAAGCCTAAGTAGGATGAGTGAGGACTTCTAAAGGGCTTGCTGGCTTAAAAGACAATCACATGAAACAGAATGAGTGTGTTTTGTATCTTGAAATTTAAAATTGGGAAACTAGTGGAATGGGATAAATTCCTCGTTTCTCATTGATATATGATATTACCAACCTAGAGTGAGAAAAAGTACTGAGTGTGTGGGTTTTTCATTGTTCTTTTTACTTTGTTGGAAGAAATAAATCTAAACTAAATGTACAAACAAATTTCAAGACGTGAGAAACATTTCAGCAATTTCAAGCTCAGAGTTAAGACCAAAGTCTCCTGAGAAAATAACCCTACATAGAACAGCATCTAAAGAAAACTAGGAATTTTCCTCTGCTCTAACTTTCCTTGCTGTCCTGGGATTTGGTGAGTTTCTTCTCATCGGAAGTAAAACTGCTTTGTGATGAAATAGATTTTTTATCTGTTGAATAGTGAAAGACACATTTATTGAACCTAGGATATGAATTCCATAATTACTAGAGAAGAAAAATATTAAAATTATTTAAGATTGTGGAAGCCCTATGATGAAGAGCTTTGGTCAGAAACATCCGAGATACTTGGCGACAGCTAAATGGTGATGTCAGACCTGGACAAGAAAGAAAATCCCCAAAAAAAGAGTATTAGGCTGAAAATAATTGTCATGGGGTGATGCTAACATTTCCCTGGGATATTTTTGAATGCAGAAAATAAGCCCAAAACAATATGTTCTAAATACTTCTCTAGAGTTATTCATGAACAAATCTGTATTAATAATAATAGGATGCAGGAGTGGCATGATGACTTTTGTAGCAGTAGATGATTTTTCTTATTGGAATCTCAATTAGTTTGGACTTCTTAAATTCCTTAGTATGTTTGTTGGTTTTGTTTTGGTTTTCCCAGTTCTGTAAAATAATCTGACCAAAGCAACTTAAAGAAAGAAAGATTCAGCCGGGCAGGCAGTGGTGGCACATGCCTTTAATCCCAGCACTTGGGAGGCAGAGGCAGGTGGATCTTTGTGAGTTCGAGGCCATCCTGGTCTGCAGAGAGAGATCCAGGAAAGGCACAAAGCTACACAGAGAAACCTTGTCTCAAAACAAAACAAGAAAGAAAGAAAGAAAGAAAGAAAGAAAGAAAGAAAGAAAGAAAGAAAGAAAAAAAGAGAAAGAAAGAAAGAAAGATTCATTTTGGCTCATAGTTCCAGTGTAACTCTTCATAATGAAAAAGTCTCAGCAGAAGGGGCTTGAGGAAGCTGGTCTCCTTGTATCCACAGTCAAGAAGTAGAGATTAAAGGATGCTTACTTTCAGTTAGAGTTCTCTTTTGTATACAGTCCAGGACAACATCCCAGGGGATGACATTGTGCACTTTCACTGTAGCTCTTCTGGCCTCAAATCTAACCTAAATAATTCCTCACAGGCAAGTCCAGAAGCGAAATAATTCTTCACAGGTGTACAAATAGAGTTGTCTCCAAGGTGGTTCCAGATATGGCCAAGTTAATAAAACTAACTATGCTGCTTTCTAATATCTTTTTACTGAGGAATAATGCAGTTATTTTAATACAAAATCTTTTTTAGTTAAGAGGATCCAAACACATTTGGATTCAGCAATGTTTTCTGGATCTGCTGTATTCTGCAACATCAACTAAATTTGAACACCATATAAAATCATTTCTTCCCCCGATCTACCTGAGGGTGCTAGGTACTTAACATCTCAGTGTAAGTCATCACAAATGTCAACAATTATGCTTCTCTTCTTACCTGTTTTCTTTTGCCGTGTGACATATTTTGCCAACCGTTTAGCAGGTTGGAAGCATTATGAAACTCTGCCTGGGAACTTCCTTCAACCAATGCCTGATGGGAAATTACAAAGTAATCCTGCTCCTTTGCTCCTTGAATGTTATGTGGCTCACATTTACCACTGCCTCTCAGACATGGAGACACAGAATTAAGCTCCACTAACCCACACTGATATTGGGCCTGTCAACGCCAAGTTTATTAATGAACATGCCTTTCTTGGATCTCTCTATGCTCTGTTTCCCTCTGTCTCCTTCAATTCCCAAATAATTTTGGCACCTACCTCTGCTATAACTAAGCCATTATGTAATCAGTAGACGTATCTCTGACAAGCATTTTAACAATAATTATTTTAATCATTAATTGTGTAAGATATCAACCCAAAATATATTTTCCAAAATATTATTTGACTTTACAATGTTGGGGTGCTTTAAGTTGATTTATAAGTAAACTTTGAACATTCACGCAATTTTAAAGACATTTGCAAGCCATTCAGAGAGAAAAACAAACTACTTAACCACTAAGCAAAAGCTTGCTTACTTTCTCTTGTGTATATGAAAACAGGAAATAATAAGCAAGAGGTAAATTCAGTGCCATATTAGTTTCTTATGCTTACAACTATGCATTTCCTTATGTATTTTAGGAAACTGAAAGTATATACATGTCTATCATTACTCATCAATGCAAACTTATAAATATTTAAGAGATGAAAATTAGCTCAAGAGAAGGTAGTTACTGAAAGGAAGTTATGTGTCAGTGTGCTCTACCTAGAAAAAAAAAACAACTGCATCTCATTAGTGAAATTTCATTTCCTGAGAACATTTTAACTTACCATGTTCTAATATGAACTTTGTCATTATTAAATTGTTTTAATAAAATTTTCTCCTTTGTGCAAAAGATTACATTTGTTCAAAATTATTGGTTTTTTTCATTTGAAAAACATTTTTTTCCTGACAAATAAACTCTGTAAATGAGTCCATACCCAGTTCTTGTTCTTTGTAGGTACATGGTGTGCTAGATCTATTGATACAGCAACTTTTCCTCTGAAAACTTTAACATTTACTTCCTAAAATCAGGCTTGAACTTAACGCTTCCAAACAACTCAGAAGGCTCTGTCTGGTAATGTGGAACTGTGAGGCGTGGCTTGCAGAAACAGCAATAAGTATAGAGAATATCAACCTTATTGTGAAGAACTGAATTCCATCTAGCCTGTATTCATATTTGAAGCCTCAATTTCTAATGCTATGTTATTGGGAGTTGGGAAGTTGAGGGTGGTTAGATGAGGTTAATGTGGCCCTAACCCTGTGAACAAATTATTATCCAGAAAATACTTTCAAGTTAGAAAGGATCTGCGCTAGGATTTGAATCAGGCAAACTTGATATCAGCCTTATCATCCCACAAAGCAGTGGATAATCAAGATGTGTTGTTTAAACCACTGGCATTTAATTATAGGAGCCCAAACTTATTGGTGGAAGTATTAAGGCAACTCCACGTAGTTAAAAGGGAGGTTTACTTTGTGGGGTAGCTTACAAGGAAAGGGATAGGTTACAGGGTCCGGGAAAGGTGTAGTGCAGTCTGGCAGTGTTCTCTGGAGAACTCTGCTCAGTATACCTCCAATGCCCAGGTCCAGGAATCAAGAGAGCTAGCACATCCGGATCTCAGGTTTTAAGGGCTCCCTCTAGGCCCTGCCTTGTAGGTGTGACAGTTACCGGAAGCCTCAGTGGGGGTAGTACTTCCAGGTCAAAGCTGGAACAGCTACCCACTACACAAACTGATCCTCAGCCTTCAGTCCTGAAATGAGGAGTGCCTCTGTGACAAAGACCTACTAAGTTGAAGCACTTGGGCACTGGATGAGCAATAGTGTGGGAGAGGTTCAGTACAATCCAGGGACACAAATGTTAAGAATTACTGTCACCAGGTTTTAGAAGAAAAGCTGGAGAAGTGTCTATTGTTACTAAATGACAAAAATCTGACAGTTTTCTTTTGTGCTTTTTAGACAGTAGAACTTACTTGTGAAGCAAATTCTTAACAGAGTTCCCTGTCTCCTTCTGACTGCTCAGGGTAAGTGGCAAAAGAGGTAAGTGAATAGAAGATGAAGTAGTTAAACAGAGAGGGACACAAACTCAAGATTTATAAGACTCTTAGAATATCTAGCTGTGCTAGCTGGTTTTGTCAATGGACACAAACCTAGACCTCTCTGGGAATAGGTAATTTTAACTGAGAGAATGCCTCCAGAAGATTGGCCTGTAGGCAAGTCTGTGTGGTATTGTCTTGATTATAATTTCTCTGGAAGGCCCAAGTCCCTGTGCATGGTGACATCCCTGGGAAGGTGGTCCTGAGCTGTATTAGAAAGCAGAATGAGCAAGCAATGAGGGGCAATCCAGTAATCAGCACTCCTCGGCGTCCTTTGCTTTAGTTCTTGCCCCCAGCTTCCTGTCTCAAGTTCCTGGCTTGACTTCCTTTGATCATGGACTATGATAAGCCAAATAAACTCTTTAATCTACAAGTTGCTTGTGGTCATGGTGTTTTATCAAAGCAATAAGAGCCCTGAGACACCGTCTTACAAGAAAAGAGAAAATTTATTCTGAAGAAATTGTAAGGATGCTGCTGAGCACCCACTTCAGTGGAGGTCATGGATCAAGATAGGATTATGCTCACAGATACTGCCAATTTAAAGAAAGGGAACATACACACAGACTTGCTAGGTATTACATGCCTGCACCACCAAGCCAGCTGGAGAAAAATGCAGACTGTCTTCAAGAAAAAGAAAATAGGACCTTTAAGTCAATCCACGGCATTTTAGAATGAATGCCTTATTTTCAACAGGCCAGAAAGCTTTTGATTCAAGCTCTGGGGTGGGGCCACCCAGAACCTTTGGGGAAGAAAGAACAGCTAATAGATATTTGGAGGTAGGAGTCCTTCCCACTATCTATAGAAAGCAGAGTGTCTGGATAGAGAGAATTGTTACTGAAGGTTAAGGGACACTTGTGTCTACCTTGCTAGTTTTGGACTTCTTAGAAGCCATGATCACCTCCTCCTCCCTTTCTCACCCCTTTAGAAAGAGAAGGCATATTTATCCTTGCCTGACCCCCTCTATTTTAAATTTTGGTAGATTTTTATTTATTTTTTATAATATAGTTATTTCATTTCCCCCTTCCTTTTCCTCCTTCTAAACCCTTGCACATATCCCTCTTTACTCTTTTTCAAATTCATTGTCTTTTTTCATTAATTGCTGTTATATACATGTACATATGTATCTATATCATATATATGTATGATATATATATATATATTGAAATGTACAGCTTTCCAATCTTCACAGGTTCAAACCTTGGGAGATATTTTGCCTCAGGATGAATAATCCCTAAAGGCTCACTATATAAAATTTAGATGGTCTTTGGAGACTTTTCGTTTTAGAATTGGTGTTTGTGTAAGTTAAGATTTGGTGGCATTTGAGGATGAAAGCACATGAATTTTGAGTGCCTGGTTCATAATGGCTTAGACTGAGCTGTGCCCTCTAAAAATTATTACATTGAGTCAATAATACAAGATGTGAACTTTCTTGGAGTCTTTGGAAAGGTAGTTGTGGTTAGCTAAGGTAGTGGTCATGAAGCTCTCATGATTTAAATAATATCATTATTAAGATGAGGACTAGACACAGGCAGTGTATGAAGAGAACCATGGGGGAGACTGCAAGAAGGAAGCCATTGACCAAAAAGAAATAAGGAACACATCTTCAACGTGGGGAGAATTGAACACACATCAAGTGAATGTTGATGTACTTCTTATTATCCAGCAATGTAAACAACAACAACCTAAATGTCCATCTTTAATCTACCCAGTCTATGGTATTCTGTTACAGCAGCCTCAACGAAGTCATGGAAGTGTTTATTTTTAATTAGCTCAATTAGGCATTGAAAAGCCTTTTTATTCTGACCATGAATGTAATTAAAATACAGTTTAGTTTTATTTTATAATTAACAGGAATATACTCCATTCATCATAATTAGCTTCTTAAAAACATTTATCAATAAGTTGAGTTTTAAGAAAAATGTTGTTTTTAGGGTTAAAATGCATTTGACAATATTCAAAAGCTAACATATTATTCATCAAATAAATTGAGAAGGTGTAGGAAATTTAAAACCACCTGCAGTAATCACCCCATGTTTTATCCTCATTCTTTATATGAAGTACTATTTTATGCCATGGTGAAAGATACTGTTTTTCTCTCTGACCTCAAATAGGTAGTCAACATTATTCTGTCATTGCTCAAAACTGCTATTACAAGCTCTAACCCCCAGGTTGGATCTCCAGGGAGTCACAACAAACAGAGCTAGTGTTTGTAGAGTCGTGGTTGAAAATATTGTAGGAAGTATATTTGGCGGCTGACAAAGACAGAGTCAGGGGTCCAGGCTCCCAGGTGACATAGCTACTTGAACAGATAGCTGTTACATGAGCCTGAGTAAGGATTTCCAGGGATGTGGAGGACTTCATGAAGTGAACAGTTGACTCCTGATCAAAACACCAAGAATCAGCTATGTAAAAGAGAGTGGAAGGACAAGAGGCGTTCACTTGTTTGACAATGTTTAAGTCGTCCCTTTGCTGGTAGACCAGTGAGGAAACCTCTGTTAGTTACTTGTCTCATTGCACAACAAGAAGCGACCTCGAGGGCTTTTTTGGTTCACAGTTTCAGAGACTAGAAATCCCTGTGCCAGGAGCCTGAGGCAGCTGGGCAGATTGTATCTGCAGTCAGAAAGTGGAGACTAGTGCTCATCTGGATTTCTTCTTTCTATGCAGTCAGGAGTCCCAGCCCTGAGATGCACTGTGTGATGAGCTTCCTTCTTCAATTACTCTAGTATAGACAGTCTTCACAGTGGTGAACAGGGGCTTGTTTTCTTGGTGATTATAGGTCCTATCAAGTTGGCAGTATCAACCATTTCAAAGACATTTGTTGTTTGCTATATGTTAATTATTAATTAAAAACTCCAACAAAGGAAATTAGAATTGGGAACTTTTGAGTGGTGTCTTATGTTAATGAATTACCAGAATTTATGAAAATATCATTTGAGGGACTCCATATGTATTGGTGATAATTTTTAAGTGATAATAAATGAATGCAGGTATGTATTGATAAGAAATAAAACCCAGATATTATTCTTTTAAATGGTGACACATGTTTACAAATATTGTCAAAAATGGTCAAATATTTATTCATGTGATGTTTGATGTCTTTTAATTGTGATTCAGAGAATTTACGTGGATGGGAAAACCAGCACAAACTGTTACATATGGAAGAATAGAGGAAGCAATTAGAGGAAAAAGAGAGGATTATAGAGGAGGAAAAGAATGATGCATTTTCCATACATTCCATGTATGTTAAGTCCAGATTTGTATTTATGAGAGAGTGCTGTGTGTTGTGTGTGTGTGTGTGTGTGTGTGTGTGTGTGTGTGAGAGAGAGAGAGAGAGAGCACATGCACATATATGTATATGTTAGCATGTGCACATCTGTGTGTGTTTGAAACTTCATGAATTCAAAGTAGGAAAGGAACTAGTTGGAAGAAGGAAGAACTAGACCAATGCATTAGTAAGGATTCTCTAAAAGAATAGAATTGTTAAAATGTAATATATATAATATTTTAATAAAATAATATGTTTAATAAATCCCCTATATATTTCATATGTATATATGGGGAACGTATTAGACTGGCTAGTAGGTTTTAATGTGAGTAGTTCAACAATCACGTCTTCTGACAGGAAGGCCAAGAATCTGGTAGTTATATAGTCCAGGAGACTAGATGTCTCCTTAGTCCCAATATGCTGTTATTGTCCCATAGGTTTCCTATAGAGTTGCTGGTTTTAAGTCTATGTTGAAATCCCAAAGAAGTAGGCTAATACCAGTGAATAAATGAAAGAAGCAAGAGAGATGAACTTTCTAGCAAGAGTGAGGGCAAGCAGGCAAAAAGGAAAAGCATCCTCTTCCACATCCTTTTACATGGGTTGCATCATAAAATGTGGCACAGATTTAGTGTGAGTCTTCCTACTTCAAATGATCAATTAACAGAAACCTTCACAGGTATGACTAGCTGCTTGGGTTTTAGTTTATTCCAAATATATTTGAAAAGTAGTATTAACCATAAGAACCAGAAAAAGAAGGCAAAAGAAAAGAAGGAGCAGTTTGTGTGTGTGTGTGCGAATGAGTACAATATAATAATAAATATATGATAAAACTGTCATAACAAAGCTGTAGTTTGTATCTTAACTAAATATTAGTAGAAACAAAACAAAATAAAAATGTGCAAACAATAATAAAAATTTCAACATTAACCATGTCATAGATGTCAAATTTAGAAGTAAATAATATCTTATTAGATATAACAGTCCACAATTAAAGACATAAGGTTCCATTTTGTATGTGGTGATTCTTAATCAGGTCTGTAGCTGATTGGAGGCCCTCTTATTTCTATTGCTGTGAAGAGACACCATGTCCATGGCAACTCTTATAAAAGAAAGTATTTAATTAGAGACTTGTCTATCATTCCAGAGGGTCAGTCCATTACGTTATAGCAGGGAGCAAGGTGGCAAGCATGGTGCTGGAGCAGTAGCTGAGAGCTCGGTCAGGATCTGCAAGCAGAGACAGAGAGAGGTGGAGGTAGATGGAGAAGGAGAGGGAGAGGGAGATGGAGAGGGAAAGGTAGTGGTAGATGGAGAAGAAGAGGAAATGGGAGAGAGAGAGAGAGAGAGAGAGAGAGAGAGAGAGAGAGAGAGAGAAAGAGAGAAAGTGTGTCTGTGTCTGGCATGGGCTTTTGAAACTTCAAAGTCTGCTCCTAGTGAAAGACTTCTTCCAACAAGGCCACACCTTCTAATCCTTTTTTTATTTGAGAATTTGTTTACTCATTTTACATACCAACCACAGAATCCCCTCTCTCCCTCCTCCTGCTCCCCTCCAGCCTTCCCTCTATCCCAACCCCCATCCCTTCCTCCAAAAAGGTAAGGCCTCCCATTGGGAGGTACATTCAGTTGAGCCAGGTCCAAGCCCCTCTCCCTGCATCAAGGTTGAGCAAGGTGTCCCACCACAGGCACTGGAATCCAAAAGGCCAGCTCATGCACCAGGGATAGATCTTGATCCTACTGCCAGTGGGCCCCTTAAGCACACTAAACTACACAACTGTCTCACTTATGCAGAGGGCCTAGTCCAGTTCCATGCAGGCTCCACAGCTGTTGGTCTAAAGTTCATGAGTTCCCACTAGCTTGGCTCAGTTGTCTCTGTAGATTTCCCCATCATGATCTTGATGCCCCTTGCTCAAATAATCCCTCTTACCTCTCTTTGACCAGACTCCTGGAGCTCAGCCTGGTTCTTGGCTGTGGATCTCTGATCTGTGTCCGTCAGTTGCTGGATGAAGGCTCTATGATAACCAGACTACAACCCACAGCTCCAGAGAAGCTAGCTAACAAGAAGGACCCTAAGAGGGACACATGGATCACCCAGGGAAGGGGAAATAGATGAGATCTCCTGAGTAAACTGGGGTTGGGATTGGGGGGCAATAGAGAGTAGGGGATGGGGGATGAGAACACAAGGGAACAGGATAGTCAAGCTGGAACAGGGACAGAGTGGGAGAGCAATGAAAGAGATATCGATAGAAGGAGATATCAATGGAATAGGGAGAAACCTGGTGCTAGGGAAGTTCTCAGGAATCCACAAGAATGACCCCAGCTTAGACTTCTAGCAATAGTGGAGAAGGTACCTGAGCTGGTCTACCCTGCTAATCAGACTGGTGAATACCCTCCTAATCCTTCTAATCCTTTCAATAGTTTCACTCCTGGGTAACTAAACATTCACATACACAAGTGTACAGGAGCCATTCTTATTCCAACCACAGGGGCTGAAGTAAGCTAGCTTTCCTCACTGGGAAAGCAATCTTCTGTTTCTTGGCAAATACATTCATAACTTAGGCCAGATTTCCAGATGTGGAACTCAGCACAGGGCAGAGAAGTGATGATGTTTATGAAAACGATGCTACTGGATGCTCAGGAAGCTTTTGGTTCATCCTTATAGTGTTAGTTTTGTTAACCACAAAGCAAGCAAGGGTTTTATTATATATTCACCAATATTAGTGATTTACTTTAAAATTGGCACAATAGAATAAAGTGTGAAGTTAATGTCTCTAAATCAGAAAAACTAATGTTTGGTCACATCTAGGCCACTGAGAGGGACCATTGCTTGGTATCCAGAAATTGGTTATTCAGAAAAACATCATAAGAGGCTTTCAATGAGATGCTAAAAAAGATTTCATTTTATCTTGGTTGTATTAGTAAGTCACGGAGTGTGGTATATAATTGATTTTACATATTTTAATGTATGTATGAGTGGCATGGCTGACCTGCTTATTCAGAGGACCCTCTGTCTCTACCTCCTAATACTAGAAATATGGGTAGTGCCTGAATCTCCAGCTTTTATATTGCTTTTGGGGATCTGAACACAAGTTCTTGTGATTGCAAAAGAAGTGCTTTAACAACTAAACAACCTATCTAACTCAGTGATAGATTTTTAAAACACCTATAAACAGACATTTTTGTCCCACCAGCAATTCCCAAATACCCAGCAACTGCTTCCCAAATAGTTGACTCAGAGGCTTAATATTACTTATAAAATGCTCAGCCGGTAGCTCAGGCTTATTACTAACTAACTCTCACACTTAACCCCTATTCCTTACCCATTAGCCACATGGCTTAGTACCTTTACTCAGTATGACACTCTCATCTTGTTTCCTCTACATCTGGCTGGTTACTCCTGACTCCACCCTTCCTCTTCCCAGCATTCTTAGTTTGGTAGCCCTGCCTATATTTCCTCCTTGGCTACTGGCCAATCTACATTTTATTAAACCAGTTCGAGTGACAAATCTTTATGGTGTACAAGAGGATTATTCCACAGCAAACACTATTTTTATGTTTGCAAAAGTAAGACAGAAAGACAGACTGCCAAGTTGTTGCAGTAACGTTGACTTGATGGTAATGTTGTGTGTGGAATATGAGAATTCTCAAGCACACAATAGTGTCTTAAGAAACCAAATCATCTCATAGGCATAAAATAACTTGAATAAATGTTATTGATATTAATAATTAAATTATAAAAATATTTCTTCTATTGTACTAACTTGGAGTCAGTATTATTTGCTGGAAAACTACTTCATAAAGACAGAGATAAATAAAACGTTAATCTCTGTAGAATTTACTTCATGACATGTGTCATTTTTGTACTCCATTGGACTGTTACAAGACCTGGTGTTAGATTCGTTCCTTTTTCACAAATTTACAAACGTGTAAATGCTATACTTAGTTTTTCAAGAGGCTCTTCATTATTAACAAGCTGAGTGCACTTAGTTGAGCCAAGAGCAGAAGCAGAACATGTAAGTGAAGCTGCTCAGGGCCACAGAATGGGGAATGAGGTTTTACCCTATTCTCTGGGAGGTTAATTTCTGCATCGCATGGTGATATGAAAGAAAACAGACTCATTTGTAGCTTCACTTATCTACGTATTAAAGTGTCTCCACAGGCACATTCTTGCACTGCCCTAGGTGCAAGCTCTTGTTTCTCTTCAGCTAGAAACCACGCGGGCAACTCCAGCTTTAGTCTCTCACTGTCTCTGCAGAGTCCATTACTATTAAAGTCTTTAAAGGAATCTATTAGAGACAAGTGCAAGAAATCATCCCATGAACATTTAAATACTAAGCATAGTAGAATTTTAAGTGAAAACTATTAGGTTTAGGGAGGAGAAAAAGTTCCACCATGGTCTAAATGGTGGTCATCATTTGCATAACCAGATATCAATTGAACTCCAATATTTCAGTACAGGTCTGGCCTAAGGCTTCTAACTAGAAGGAAGATTTATTTTAAATTCAAATACTATGGTCCCACTATATAGTTTCTATTATTGATATTGAGCATCTAATAACCCCAAGTTCCTGAAAAATTAACTATTTGAGACAGGGTTTCTCTGTGTAGTTTTGGTGCCTGTCCTGGATCTTGCTGTGTAGACCAGGCTGGCCTCAAACTCACAGAGATCTGCCTGCCTCTGCCTCCCGAGGGCTGAGATTAAAGGCGTGCGCCACCATTGCCCAGCCTATATTATTTTAAATGCTTTAGACTTGCTACTATTGAGTTATTGCTTTATGGGTAAAAGTTCATCTTGTTACCACCATTCTTTATCTTCTAACTAAAGAAATAACTTTTTATATCTCCACACTTCTAGGTTTTGTTCAGATAGAACAGGTGGATTAGCTTGAAGCCTCTGTAGAATTGATTCAGAGTGGAGAATAGGCCAAATAAGACAAGCAGGAGCTCTAGATTTCCAAGAGCCTCTGTATTTCTCTTTCACTCATCTCTTCATTTGTTTAGAAATGCATTATTTCTTCAAAGAGTTTAAATTTTGAACATAGCTATGAAAGTCATCTGTTTGCAATTGTACAAAATATAAATTTTGCTTTTAATTTATAACTGCACATTAGCAGAGGCTTATGTTTGGTACTTGATTAGCATTCGAATCTATACCAGAAACTCATGGCATTGTATGAAGTGTGGCTTCATGGTTGGTCTTGTTTTAATGAAGATGTATTATCTAATTGGAAAATTTAAATATAATCTGAAGCAAGATTTTCTTTTTGCCAATGTTATCATGAAATTGTACAGGAGAGATGATTTTTAAGTAGCTTGAAAATGTGGTATTCTGCATGCAATGCCTTTTAGTAAACATTTAAAATACACTTTCAATACAGAGTCTTCCTGACCTTTGGAATTTTCTTACAAAATAAGTGTTATTAAGATTCATTTAAAAGATAAAACAATTCAGAACAGAGTACTCATGGAAAACAGCGGAAAAAAATATGCTGTAATCCCGGGAGAGCAGATCCTTAACCCAGGTTGTGGCTTTCAGTAAACATTGACCTCATGAGTGTTTCTTCAAATCAATGAAAACTTAGTTGTGCAAACAAAGCTTTTAAAGTGGTGTTTATCTAATTTCCAAATGAAGAAATTAGAAGATATTACACTTCTTTAGAGAACTAATGGGGCTACTGAGAAAAGTTGATTGAGCTTATTTGCATGAATATTACTCACAGACCACATTAGTAAGGGAGAAGACACATGCTCACAGTTTTCAGTGTATGTTTTCCTTTGGACTTAAGGATTGCTAGTTATAAAGCTCAACATTTATTAACAGCAAAACTGAGACATTGCTGATGTTAAGGAAACATTACTATTTCTAATGCATTCTGGACACTTAACAGACATGAAATTAGCATGCTTGACTGATTTTATATAGGGAGTGGAAGATTCTTTCAGATGCCCTCCATGAAACAGAGCTCAATGATTCATTTAGACAATGGAAAATACTTTTCTCAACCAAACTCTGCAGGTTTTAAGCAATTGGCAATTGCAATACTAATTAAATGTGTGTGTGTATGTGTGTGTGTGTGTGTGTGTGTGTGTGTGTGTGTGTGTGTGTGTAAAATCTGACAGCCGCTGTGTATGCACAAGACCTGCAGAAGACCAAGCCAGACAAAAGGCTAGCATGGATGAGGGAGATGTTCAAGAAGTCTCACTGCTGGCTGAGGAATTATTGGCAATTGATAGATGCTTGAGGAAGAATAATGCCAGTTTTCTTCAAGGGTGAGATGACTGACCGGCTACTAATATCCAAATAAATGGCCCTATACCCAATCACATACTGGAATCACAAGTAGACTCAGTGGAATTAAAAAAAAATGCACAAGGGCCAGATGTGGTGGCACATGTCTTTAATCTCAACACTAGAAAGGCAGAGTCAGATAGATATCTGTGAGTTTAAGGTAAGTCTATCACCAAGGCAATTAAATATTCATATATATGAACCTATGAGGGCCGTTCTCATTCAAACAACCACTCCTGCTTTTTACACCATGATATATGATAGCTAAAGCCTTTAAACTGTGATAAAAGTCTCAGTTGCATTTCACCTGAAATACCCACTGAATTACTCTTTTCTTGACAACCTTAAGGTGTTTGAGACCTCTTATGCTTGTCAGGAGGTGACATTATTTATCTGTTTATAAAGCAACCATAAGAACTTCATATACAAGATTAAAAGGCAAATCCTCTCTAAAGAACTTTAATTGACACCGCAAAACCAACTTCAGTCCCTTAAAGTTATCTCATCATACCTGAAACCATGGCTTCAAGTCAAGCTTTAGTAATACAGTCAGAATTTTAAACTGATTCTTTTTAGAAAGAAATCATGTGCCTATTTTATTTGTCCAAATAAGTATAAGGTGAGACTATTACAGATAATTTCAGATTTTGAAGGAATTTGGTGAAGAAAGAACAGATGTTTGAATTCTGCTAAAAGCAAAACAAAACAAAACTATAATACTTACAAAATCATTGTAAGTTGTTGAATTTTCAAACATGGAAAATAACTGAAACAACAACAAAAGCATTGAGTGTCCATCCACACATTTATAGTTGCCTAGCACAAGCTCTGCCTGTTGCTCCTTTAAGAGACATCCCTTTTGTGAAGGAGACTCTCTGGAAAGAAGGAGTGTCTGCAATGGCTGATTGACTCGCTGTAACAGCAGTGAAGTGGAGAGGTTGGAAAGTCACACATCCAGAGCTCTGCTGCTTATTTGTTGTCAATTTTACACAAGCTCAGCTCCTCTGGAAAGCTGAAATTGGCATTGAGGTAAAGCCTTGGGACAACATTTCTCCATGGCCTTTTGCATCTGATTTTGTCATGATTTCCCTCCATGAAAGATTCTAACTTGTAACCTGAAGTAAACCCTTTTCTTCCCATGTTGCTTGTGGTCATGGTGTTTTTCACAGCAATAGAAAACAGACTAGAACAAGAGTCTAATTACAACTTCCCTTGAGCTATACTTCGTCTCCTAAATAGCCATATGGTGCTTACCTCTGTGTTGGACCTAATATCCTGTGACTAATAGTTACAAACCTTTGGGCATGTATTGAATTGCCAGTCCACTAGCTTCCACCACCCCAAAGCTAAGAATGTCATCCAATAGCATCAGAGAGCGCAGCTGAGATTTCTAAGCTTTGCTATCCTTGATTTCTCTGATGTTTCTACTGATGAATTTTAAAGTTTTCTTGACTTACGACTTTGTTTTGTTACTGTGAAAACTTCATGAAATTGTTTCCACATTGGAACATGGAACTTGTAATACCCTAGATTTGTGTTCCTGGGCCATGATCATATCTTTGAGGTGAGAGCTCTGTTTTTCAGTCACACTTGGGGACAATATAAGGACCTTACTTCCAATATCCAGTCAAATAACAAACATTGGTAGGGCAATTTTAATTTTGTTTGTAATGGAAGAGTTCCCAGGCAGAGTCAGCAATCTAAGTGTTCCATGTTTAGTAGAGAATCCTGAAAAGTCAGCAAATCAAACAGAAGCTTGATTAGAGCAGTGATTCAGAATTGTTTTTCATATTTCCATTTGGGAGTGTTGATTAAGCATTTTCTTTAAGCCAAGCAAGTCACTTAGATAAGGAGAGACAAAGCTGAGACAAACGGACTGCTCTGGGCACCCAACAGTCTAGTTAGAGGTGGGCAGATAAAGGTGTATCTACAATAAGACTGTAAGAAAAGAGCACAAAGCAGAGAGAACTACAGGATATACCACAGGCTTGCATCACCGACATATGCATCAACTCTTTCCTCATTAGACGCACTCTTAACCAGTGCTTTTGCAGCCAGCTTACCATCATGCTTGCAGTAATGACCTATGATTCCTTGTAATTTACAGGTGGTTTTGGTTTTGGCACATAACAGTGAGCTTCTTCAAGTACACATGAACTAAACCCACTACAGCTAACAAAGGGCCATCTCTGAGGAGGCTGATGGATTTGAGGAAAACAGGACTTTTTTTTTAAATAGATAAGCAAAAGAGACAAAACACCAAAAATGCAATCCTTGCTTGCCTCAGCAATACCAACAGGTTCATTTATAGGATGCAAGCTAACACATACCCAAGGCCCACTTAAAACCTGCAAATTCCTCAAGCTGTCTCAGGTTTTTCTCACCCCAAACACTCTTGTGAGTGTATAAATGTGGGGTGTGTGTGTGTGTGTGTGTGTGTGTGTGTGTGTGTGAGTGAGTGTGAGTGATTGCCCATATATGGTATGATTAGCACAGCTATGCTAAGCATTGTCTGCTGTGGGATGGTCTGTATGTCAAATGTGTTGCTGATTGGTCAATAAATAAATCACTGATTGGCCAGTGGCCAGGCAGGAAGTATAGGCGGGACTAACAGAGAGGAGAGTTGAGACAACAGGAAGCTGGGTGGGAGAGACACTGCCAGCCACCACCATGACAAGCCACATGTGAAGATGCCGGTAAGCCACGAGCCATGTGGCAAGGTATAGATTAATAGAAATGGATTAACTTAAGCTGTAAGAACAGTTAGCAAGAATCCTGCCACGGCCATACAGTTTGTAACCAATATAAGTCTCTGTGTTTACTTGGTTGGGTCTGAGTGGCTGTGGGACTGGCGGGTGTCAGAGATTTGTCCTGACTGTGGGCCAGTCAGGAAAACTCTAGCTACAATTATCCCTAATGAACTTGTGCTAGTGATGTGGTAAAGAACACTGACATGACAAGTAGAGATCTTTTTGAACAGTTTCTTTTTAGACAAAAATTCAAAAATGAATTATAAGAAGTGAAGACGTCTCCAGATATTTTTTTTTTTCTCAAGAGACAACAAAAGAATCGACAGAAATGTAAGATTTTAGTCAGTATGAACTGGCAGAAAAACAGGTGTGAAATTTCTGGATTTAAGATCCTCAAGAGTATACTGTATTTTCTTTCATTTCCAAAAAATAATAATAATAAAAAAGAAAGGTTAAAAAAAGCCCAAGCCATTTAATATACCTTAATATACCATGTATAAGTTGAACAGTCACAAAGAGGTGAATTTCAGGAAGATGCAGAAGGAAAGAAGAGAGAGGGAGGGAGAGCGGATCAGTGACATAAGGCTGATCTGAAGAGGCTACGTGGCAGCGCTGACCCCACCTACTGAGTCATGGACCTCAACTGGAGCTGACACTTGGATTTTTAAACAATGAATTGATCTCTGTGCCTCTGTTCTTGGCTTTTTCATTCCTATTGGTATGTCTATGTCTAAAACTGAACCCCTCATTATGCACAACACCTTCTCGAAGCCCACCCCTGGAAACACCAAGTTCCAGTCTAACCTCTCTTCTCTATAGCCATCAACTTACCAACAAAAGTAAGTTCCCACAAGTTCTAGAAGGTTCGACTTGGTCCTTGTTCACATCCACATCGGCAAAGACAAGGAGTTGGATCCTAACCAAAGATCGGAGTCTCCATCTCAATCTTGTTAGATTATTTTTGTTGTGTTCATTTTACACATAGACAGTAAAATTCAAGTCTGAAGAATTGTGAGAAAAAATGATGAATGTTTTTTAGAAAAGTACCTGAAAATTGAAGGGGGTTAAAAATCAGTTCACCAGCCCCCTCCAAAAAAAGGTTGAACTTTCTTATTACTCCCTCTGATTCCTTTCGAGATGGTTCATTGTCCACAAATCTGAGTATCTGTATTTGTGAGAATCTCTTACAAACCAAATCACTCACAACAGTCTGGTTGGCACTATTTGGGTCACAAGTCCCTAGCTTAGGTGCCCTACACAAGGAGGCCAGGGATCAGCTCAGGACAGATTACTGGGGAAGGAGCATACCCTCTGTGGCCGTACAATCAAATTCACATGTCTGCAGCTAGAAATATTTAAAAGTGTTTGACTTCAGCATGAATATTTATAAATGAAGCTTCCATGTGAATAGTTGGATACCATTTTGAACACTGAATAATTATGCAACATTGAAGTTTTTGTCTCCACCTATCCACAAGCTCTTGAAGCTGAGAAGAATTAACTTTTGGATGACGAATTTATGCTGTTTTTCAGTTAATGAAATATGGCTTATTACTTCTATAGTCCATGCCAGAATTTGAGAGAGAGATGTGCTTGTTAGTGAAATGATTCTTAAGTGTACTCCTGTAATCTTAGCGCTGAGGATGTAGAGCCAGGTATACTCTGGAGTTTCTTTGACAGCCAGACTAGCCTAATCTGTAAGCTCCAGGTACCAGCAACAGACCCTCTCTCAACAAACAAGCAAACAAACAAACCAACAACATAAGCTACTAAATAATGCTGAGCATAGTAGAAATATTCCTCAAAAGGGAATTGTCCATTAATGGTTATATGGTATCAAGTGGTCAGCCCTGGAAACATGTTCATACAAATAACATTATACAGACCAGGCAATTCATGACAAAAAGAGGTCATGGATTTGAAAGAGAGCAAGAATGGCTATATATGAATGTTTGGAAGGAATGATTTAATTATAATCTCAAAAATAAAAAGTAAACAGGTTGAGGGCTGGAGAGATGTGCTGTGGGATGGTCTGTATGTCAAGTGTGTTGCTGATTGGTCAGTAAATAAATCACTGATTGGCCATTGGCTAGGCAGGAAGTATAGGCAGGACAAGGAAAAGAATTCTGGGAAGTGGAAGGCTGAGAGAGGGACACTGCCAGCCGCCATCAGGACAAGGAAGATGTAAGGTACCAGTAAGCCATGAGCCATGTGGCAAAGTAAAGATTAATAGAAATGGGCTAAATATAAGAGTAAGAGCTAGACAATAACAGGCCTGAGCTAATGGCCAAGCAGTTTAAATAATGTAAGAGTTTATGTGTTTATTTTATAAGTGGGCTCTGGGACTGGCGGGACTTGGTGGCGGGAGCTGGAGAGAAATTCTCCAGCAACAAATGGCGCCCAACGTGGGGCAAGAGTTTCCACCTAAAAACTTAGAAAAAAGATTCTAAAACGGACCTAAAAACAGCTTCCTAATTGTCTCTCTCAAATAAGCGGCAGCTGCCGGTTTGAGCTACTGGCGGGTTCCTAGCGTGCGCTCTCGACCTACAGTATGGTGGGAATGAGACCTCTGCAAGTAGCACATTAAACTGTGTGGTGGATTTAGCCTTTGCTAGTACAAAACAAAAAAAGAGGTTTCTGGGCTACACGCTACTTTGGTAAAAATGTAGACCCACTATTTCTGAGAGTTACGGCTCCCAGAGCTGGCGGAAAGCGGACCACCGCCATGTTGGGAAACTGAAGTGGGCGGAGCCAACAGCCACAGCACCATTTCAGTCTTAGAAGGCTGCAGTTTATTTAAATCAAAAGGTTCACAATAAGACTGATTCAGATGGAATAGTTCACAATATGTGTAAAATGTACGTAGGCTTAAAAGAGAGAAAAAAGAAATATATACAGTTATATAAACAAATAGATAATTTTTAAAAATAAGTCTTTAAGGAAACATTAAAGGTAATAAGCCATATAAAGAATGGCTATCACACAGAAAATCTGGATTATGTTGTCTTTGATATTTATAACTGAAGAAAAACATTTGATTATAAAAGCTGTTGAGGTATGCCAAAATGTAAATTTTAAAGATACCTTGACTTCAAAATTTGGATATAAGGATATGTTGCTTTGGAAAAGAGTCTCTGCTCTTGTTTCCACAGAAAGCCAGAGACTATGGATTTGTTCCAGATTAAGATACATCAGATTTGACCAGCCAAGACCCCCTGAAAGGTCTCCAATGACACCATGGCCCAGATGATTCAACATCCAGAATGGTTTCAAGTCAACTGGCTCAGATATACAGCCTCACGGACTACTCCATGATCCTAAAATTTTCTTTCTGTCTCCAGAAGATACAGTGCCCCCCTCCAGCAGGAAGTAGTAAGAGAAGCTACGCCCAAATTCCCAAATATACCAAGCTGGCTTTAGAGATGGAATTGGCTCACTCCCCCTCTAAACCCAGACATATTGCTCAAAAAAAAAAAAATGGTTAAGAGATTCTTATGTTCCAAATCAGAAGAGCCCTCTGGTGTGGGACAGACAAAAACCAATATTTTTATTTAAAGCAGGTTGATTATAAATACAATCTCTTTCTAAAGAAAAAAAGGGGATAGTTTAGATATGATAGGATGAAAGGGTAGATTAATGAACCTACTTTTAAAGAGTAACAACTTGTTTAAAATGTTTTACATCGCTATAGATTTTAGTTTATTGATACAAGTTTAAACTTAATTTTGTTATACTGTATATATATTTCTATTCTTGTTTGAGGTATTATGTTTATGTAACTCATTTAAAATTATAATGGATAATTAAAAAATAGATTAATAATTAGTCATCTATGATAATCATATTTGTAGCCATGTTAGTTAAGTCTTCTAGGTATACATAGTTATATTTCAGATAGATAGGTAGTCTTCAAACACTTCAAAGACCTACAGAATATGGCATTTAAAATGTTTTAAAAATTTAGACTTTCTGGACAATGAGACATGTCTGCTCCTGACAGCACCGATTTACTTCAGAGAGGAGGATGGGCATCGAAGACACTCCATACGGAGTTTATCTTCACCTTGACAAAAATAGCCATTTGGGCAAGAAACTGTTCTTGCCTGGACTGCCTGATCAACTGGACATGCAGGACCCATAGAAAGGTGACCACTGAACTTTGCTTGACAAAATGGTCCTTCAGGTTCCTGCTTTGCAGAGAAAACTGCCAGACATTCTACAGGACACAGAGAAAAGTGAATAAGAGACTCTAGGCCTGTGGGCTAAAGACAGATGCCCCAACTTTACAAGAAAACTTTGAATGACTGTCCAGGTTGCCAGCTGTCTCTGTCTACCCTACAAGACTCCTAAAAGTTGCTTATATCCTTCTCCATTTCTCAGGTAGTAGTATATCCTTCTGAGGTCTTTGATGTGGTTAAAGACTAGATACTTACAATTTTCCTTAGTTATAATAAAAGATAAGTTAGATATAAAACCTTAAACTTACAAATATAAGATAGATAGGATCTCTTCTTTAATATTGTAACTGTAATTCTTGCTTGATAATTGTTTTGTTATATGTAATTTTACTATGTTAAAGTTAAAACCTTCCTTTTTAAGAAAAGAAAAGGGGAAGTGCTGTGGGATGGTCTGTATGTCAAGTGTGTTGCTGATTGGTCAGTAAATAAATCACTGATTGGCCATTGGCTAGGCAGGAAGTATAGGCAGGACAAGGAAAAGAATTCTGGGAAGTGGAAGGCTGAGAGAGGGACACTGCCAGCCGCCATCAGGACAAGGAAGATGTAAGGTACCAGTAAGCCATGAGCCATGTGGCAAAGTAAAGATTAATAGAAATGGGCTAAATATAAGAGTAAGAGCTAGACAATAACAGGCCTGAGCTAATGGCCAAGCAGTTTAAATAATGTAAGAGTTTATGTGTTTATTTTATAAGTGGGCTCTGGGACTGGCGGGACTTGGTGGCGGGAGCTGGAGAGAAATTCTCCAGCAACAGAGATGTCTCAGCAGTTAAGAGCACTTGTTGCTTTCCAGAGGACCCAGCTTCAGTTACCATCACCCACACGGCAGCTCACAGTTGTCCACAAATCCAGTTCTGGGGGAATTCAATTCCCTCTTCTCACCTCCATGGGCACTAGGCATTCAAGCACTGTAGACACATACATGCAGGCAAAATACTAATGCTCATAAGATAAATGGATACATCTTTAAAAAGTGAATACCTTCTGAAGAACAATATTCAAGGTAGATTTCCTACATTCACATGGGCATATACATGGGATTCCTTTGCCATGAATAGACCCACACACATACACATCCACTCACCACCCCCCCACATACACACAGTGGGATGGATTAAAAATTAGTTGTGAATACCATATAGAGAATAACTTAAACAACTCAAAGTAAAATTATATGTAACATACCTACTTTTAATTTTTTTTCTGTGTTATTTTCATTTCTCTAGAAAGAAAAAAAGCATCTACCAATTTCTTCTAAATGTAGAAGAAGAAGGAAAACAGATTCCTTATCAAAGAACAGCCATGTACTATTAATAATGCCTTTTAAACAGGAAGCAAGTTTCTGGAATGTGCTGACTGCTCTGTTTTTAGAAACTTCTCTCCTGCTCATTAGTCACTTTGCACAGAAGAACATGAGAGGCCGACGGTGCCTATTAATTCATTAGAGAATTGATTGGATTTTCATCCACACCTCCCAGTGTCATCGGATGCATAGTTTTTCTTTGTAGAAACGTCTTCACTTGTCATCTTCACTCGTGGCTTTTATTTTAAGCACGGCTGCTGGTTTTTATCTTTAGGTTTGTTTTAACTAGGTTGTGTTTGAGTCTGCAAAGTAGAATAATTTTTTTATTTGTTTTTGTAACAAAGTAAAAACACCCACTAAAGGCATTTTTGTAGGATGGAACAATAAACTGGATGTTTCTATTGCCAAGCAAAGTGGCAGATCATAAAAAATTATTTGGAAGTTTGTCCTCCTACTTACTATTCTTCTATTAAATGGATACACTATTAAACTGAGTCCTAATGAGTTTTCATTATATTCACAGGTCAGCGCACCACTCAGTCTCAGGACCCCTTGTGCTATAGATGTGATTGACAGAGCGACCTACAATTGGTCAAAGTGTTAAAAATTAGAGATGGTGACATTTTTGCCCCTAAATGGGACATCTATATCACACACTCCCTCCCAAAAGCTTGGGCATCACTGCAGAAGAGGGAGTGGTGTGTGAAAGTCACAGAAGGTAGGTCACCATGGGGAACAGTGTTTTCTGTACACAACTGGGCAGTTGAGATAGGAATTCGCAGCACTTGTGACAGAGTACACAAAACTTATGCAAAGTCGATCTAAACTAAATCCCAACACAGAGGGGAGCTGGGCACAAAGCCCCTCCCCCAGCTGAGCATCTCTTGGCTAATTGATAGCCCTTGGAAAGGGGAGACTCAGTTTTCTATCGGGTTTGGCCCCTAGTAAGTGGACCAAGCTTCAAGGAAAGCTACACATTCAATATATGGGCAGCACACATTGTATTTATTCAGGAAGAGGAAAAAAAAGTTTGATGGGTACAGAAGGGAGAAGTGGATCTGGGAGGGGTTAGGAGAGGGTGGTGAATGCAATAAAAATACTTTCTGTGGGATTTTCAAGGAACTAATTAAAAACAAACAAAAAAAGGAACTTGTAGCTAGAGTTTTCCTGCCTGGCCCACGGTCACAGCAAATCTCTCTCACCTGCCAGTTCCACAGCCACTCAGACCCAACCAAGTAAACACAGAGACTTATATTTGTTACAAACTGTATGGCCGTGGCAGGCTTCTTGTTAACTGTTCTTACTGCTTAAATTAATCCATTTATATAAATCTATACCTTGCCACGTGGCTCGTGGCTTACCGGCATCTTCACATGCTGTTTCTCATCATGGCGGCTGGCAGTGTCCCTCTGACTCAGCCTTCCACTTCCCAGCTTTATTCTCCTCCTTGTCCCGTCTATACTTCCTGCCTAGCCAATGGCCAATCAGTGTTTTATTTATTGACCAATCAGCAACACATTTGCCATACAGAACATCCCACAGCAGGAACTGACATGATTCTGTTTTATAGTACATTTATAATGCTACATTTGAGAAAAAGATTATATTAAACTATGACTGTATGATCATTTTCATTATGAAGAAATGTTACAACTTAGGACATAATGGGAAAGAAGCTATATTTAAATTCTATACATTTCCATAAATTAATGACCACAATTTCCATGTGACAGTATCCTCGGAGTGAATTCAACTTCAGAGTATCCCCTTCTACTTCTGAGCACAGTTCTGGGATTGTAGCAATATGTGGAACCCATAAAATATTGTGAATTTTAAGGCAACAACTAGAAATATTTGGGAAGCATCCACACAACCATAGTCATATTCTCACATTTAGGAATGGGCAGTGTTATGGCTTGGAGTTTTTTCCTTTTCATGGTACCAAGGTGAGGTAACAGAGCCATTAAGAGACTGGCAATAGCAGAAGATAGGAGACCGGGCATGTGACTTGGAATAGAGTTAGGAACCCTGGGCACCTCTTCTTCCTTCTCCCTTTACGCATACCTTGAGGTGAGCAGGATCATGTTAGTATAAGCTCTGCTTCCATGTGGGTACAAGAGCAATGGATCCAAGTAACCATGGAGCAAAATCTATACACACATGTGTCACAGTAAACCTTTCCTCCTATAAATTGATTCAGACACTTTATAAGGGTAATAGTACTTTGATTAAAGTAGCTATCCTAATTAGAAACTTTATTCTTTGATGCAGAATTGGTGGTAGTCATAAAAATAACTTACTAACCAATGAACAAAATTCAGCATACATTAGACTTGCGCAGGTCCAAACCAGTCAAAAACAAAGCCCTGAGAAGCAGAAATCCCAACCCCAACCAAGAAGCTCTTTGCAATGATACCTAGTGGGAAAGGGAAAATCAGTTGTCTAAAATGGAGTATCAGTGGGTATATTAATCACCCTCCAGGGCAAGGCCCATGCCTAGGAGTAGTTGACCAATATAAAATGGACTCCTTATTTTTTGTTTAGATAATTTTTGTTTTAATGATACGTTATTTAGTTTGTTCTGTTGTTTTCCTTATTTTTTTTTGATTGAGAGACAAAGAAGACTGAAGACCACATTGGGTGGACAGGGAGGTGAAGAATTAAGAGGAGTTGAAGGAGAACAAACATATGATCAAATATATTTTCTAAAAGTGTATTAAAAGAAAATGTAGTACATTTACACACAGAGTATTATTCTGCTGTTAAAAACAGTGACATCATGAAATTTGAATGCAAATGGATAGAACTAGAAAAAATCATCCTGAATGAAGTAACCCAGAACCAGAAAGACGAACATGGTTTGTACTCACTTATAAGTGGATATGAGCTGTAAAGTGAAAGATAACCATGCTACAATCCACAGACCCAGGGAGGGCTAGGTAATAAGGACGGTGCAAGGGGGATGCTAAGATCTCCATGGAAAGAGGAAAGAGAAGAGATTTTGTGGGTGGACTGGGGGCAGGTAGGGATGAGAAGACGAAGGATTAGGTGGGCATGGGGTGGGGTAAGAGTACTGGAAAAGAGGGCCATTTCAGAGTCAGGTAGAACCTGGTGAAAGGGAACCTCCCAGGAGTCTACAAGGATGAGCCCAGCTAAGACTCACAGCAATTACGGGTATGTAGCTTGAACTGGCCATCTCCTGTGAGCAGGCAAGTCTTCCAATGGAGGGATCGAGACACTAAGCCAGCACATAACCTTCAACCTACAGTCTGTCATGCCTTTGGAGTGTGCTGGGGTAATGGTGGTACAGAGATTGTGGGAGTGGCCAAACAATGACTAGTCCAACCTGAGACCCATGCCACAAGAACGAGTCCACCCCTGACACTGCCTGGAGTGCCAGGACACAGAGGTTGGGTGGACCAGAGACCTAAGATAGAACCAAACATGACTGGAGGAAAAAAAGTCAATGAAATTGTTCCTAATGATATTCTGCTATACTTGTAGATTGATGCCTGGCCCAATAGTCATCAAGGAGGCTTCATCTAACAACTGGTGGAAACAGATGAGAGACCCACAGCCAAACTTTAGGTCAATTTCAGGGAATCCTGCTGAAGAGATAGAGGAAGGACTTTAGGAGTCAGAGGGGTCAAGGACATCACAAGAAAACCCATAGAATCAACTAACCTGGACTCATAAGCTCACAGAGACCGAAAGGACAACCAGGTAGCTCTGTGTATATGGGACAGTTGTGCAGCTTGGTCTTCTTGCAGGACTCCTAATCATGGGAGCAGGGACTATCTCTGACTCAATTTGCTGGCTTTTGGGACCCAGTTCCTCATACTTGGTTGCCTTGCTCAGTACATACAAGGCAAAGTGCTTAGTCCTACTACAACTTGACATGCCATGCTTTGTCCATATCCATGGGAGGCTTGTCCTTTTCGATAGAAATGGGGGAGGAGTGGATGGGGAGGATGCAGAGGAAAGGTAGGGGGAGGGGTTGGGAGGAGAGAAGGGAGAGAAATGGGACAAGGGAGGGGAAACTGTGATTAGAATGTAAGATAAATAAATAAATAAGAAAAATAAATTAAAAATTAAAACAAAAAAGAATTCATGTTTGGTAAACATGAAAATTATCTAAACATGCTAGGATCTTACAGTAGTGCTGATTTAGACTGTATCTGTTTAAATCTAGAAAGAAAGCTTAAGAGCTATGAGCTCTTATAGCAGACCCAAGTTTATGTCTCAGCATCCAGTTCCAATACTCACAACCACCTGTAACTCAAGCCTCAGAGGATATGATGTCCTCTTCTGCCTTTTATGGCATCTGAAGACTTGTGGCCCCAACACACTCTGAAACACACATACCCACACACACCTAGATAAAAATTAAAATTAATAATAACTATTATTAAATTAATGAATCTCAGAATGAGTCTATATCAGTCTACTAAAGTCACAAATTAATTTAATAATTGGAATCACAGTGAGAATTATAGTTTTATCAAATATCTATCTACTCCACTTATGAACCACTGGAGTGTGTGAAGGGACTGGTCCTATGCAGGATCCCCATGACTGGGGCAACACAGGATATGCCAGAGGAGTTTCAGTGAGGGTCCAATGATGATACTGTGTCAGAGGCCTTGAACCAGACCAATGACTCATTGCAATGAGCCTGTGGGGCTGATTAGACAAAAGGCTATACTGTGTGACACACTGTAGCTCCCAATGCCACTAGGACAATGAAGAGATATTTGAGAGATGGGAAAGACAGAGGAGTGAGGTGTTTTTATTTTTAAATTAATTTTGGGGGGTGTTCTTCTGGGGTGGTGCTGTAGGGGTGAGAGGTAGGTATAGAGGGACTGGGAAGTTGTGTGGAATTGGGCTTCATGATCTGAAATTTCCCAAAGAATCAATAAAGAATTGTGTGATATATATGAATATATATATGAATCACATATATCACAATAAAAAAGAATAAGGAAGGATAATGGGCAGGCAGGACTTTAAAAATATAGATATGCTTGAAAATATGAAAGAACAAAACATTTTAAAAGAAGGTGTATAATAATGCCTTTCACCATCCCTCCTGTGATGTAGCAGCAAACATGAGATTTAAAATAGCATTTTTTAGCCATATATGGTGGCATACCCCTTTGATTCCAGAACTTAGGAGGCAGAGGCAGGCAGATTTATGAGTTCAAGGTCAATCCAGTCTACATAATGAACTTTAGGCCATCTAAAGCTGCATACGGTGGGCTTGTCTCAAAGTATCAACAAACAAACAAACAAACAGCATTTCTCATTCCCAAAGGGAAAAGTTTTGCTATTGGAATCAAAATAAGTGTCATCATCTGAAAACCAAATCAGCTATACTGGAAGGATAAGAATTTAAATCTCTTTCTGCTTCCTTTGGTTGGCATGTTATATGGTATCAATACAGTAGCTACAAGCTAAAATCAAAAGCAATCACAAATCCTAATAAAATAATCCCTTCTGAAAACAGGTTGCTATTTTGTTTTTGATGTTATTATATTAGATTTGCATAAAACACATTTTCACATTAATAAAAAATTTCTCTTTAAATAATCTCTGCCAACCATCTGGAAGGCCCCTCTGGCAGAAATATTATCTCATAGAACTGAATTTTAACAGTATAATCTATGTACCTACTTAATTCTTCTCTTTGAAATAGCATCAATAGATACAACCAATTATACTCACATTATATTATGGATGCTCATTTATTCAAGTTTTAAGATCCTTTTAAAAGGTAAATGAAAGCTGAATTATAAGCATTTTCTGCTGAGCATTCTACGTAGGACCTTTGACATTTTTATTATTGTATTCAATTGACATTATACTCACTCTTTGCAAAACTTGCTAAATGTTAAAAATTAATATGATACAATATATGATATTAGTAATTTGTCACATATGCCTTAGAATTTTCTACTGCATCCAATTACTCTTTATTTTCTTATTGAAAATAGGTTTTTTTTCTTCACACAATGTCTACTGATTATGCTTTCCCCTCCCTCTACTCCTTCCAGTTCCTCACCACCTTCTCTCCCATCCAGATCCACTCACTTTCTGTCTCTCATTAGAAAACAAACATGCTTCTAAGAGATAATAATAAAATAAGATAAAACAAAAACTAACACATTGAAATTGGACAAAACAAAAGGAAAAAGTCCAAAAGAGGAAAGAAGAACAAGAGACTCACTTCTAAGCACACCCAGGAATCCCATAATAGCACAAAGCTAGAAGCCATAATGTACACACAGAGGACCTGGTGCAGACCCATGCCAGCCTGTGCACTCTGCTTCAGTCTCTGTGAATTCATATGACTTTAGTTCATGCTGATTCAGAGTGCCTTGTTCTCCAGATGTCTTCCATCCCCTGGTTCTTACATTCTTTCTGACTTGTCTTCCCAGTGGTTCCCTAAGCCTGAGGGGAAGGATTTGATGGAGACATTCCATTTAGAGCTGTGCATTGCAAGGTCTCTGTGTGTGTATGTCATGTCTGGTTCTGGGTCTCTGTATTTGTTCTGTTTTCTGTAAGAGGAGGCTTCTCTGATCATGGCAGAACAAGTAACTGATCTATGAGGATAGCAGAACATCATTAGGAGTCATTTTAGGCTATTTTAGAACACTAATATTTGGTTTTTGTCTTAGGTCCCTGGGCTATCTAGCCTTTGGTTCTCAGCCACTTGAGCAACATCCAGGATGGGTTCCATTTTGTGAAGTGAGCCTTCAGTCAAATCATTTATAGGTTGGTTACTCACACAAGCTTAGTACCTTATTGTCCTAGCACATCTTTCAGGCAGGACACATTGACGATCAAAGAGTTTGGGGCTGGTTTGGTGTTTACATTTCTTCTTTGGTAGCATTCAGAGTACCTTCCTGTACCACAGATGCTAGAACATGGGGATGAAGGCTCCATGTAGGCACCAGACGTCTCCATGTTCAATGAGTTATGTAGGTGTTGTGTTCAGCAATGGCGCCTTGTCATCAATTTCTGGAGAGCAACCTATTGTCTTGGGTTATTTGGGAATTCCCATTCCATTGATTGAAGTCAATTAGATGTAACTCAATCCTGGTACTGGAAACTTCATGTGATGACAAGAAATGGCCACTGGGGACTCTCTCTCCTCTATTATTTGATGATTTCACTTAGATCACCTTTGTGTATGTATATATTTTAGAAAATTTCTCCTGTATTAGGTTCCCATACTCCTCCTCAAATGGACCTTGATTTTAGTTCTTTTCCCTTATTCTCTTCCTTATACCCCCTTTCCCATCTCTCTCCCTACTAGATCCTACCTTTCCAGGCCTCCTACTCTTCTATAACTATCTATTATATTTGTTTTTCCTAATGAGAGCTGTAGACAAATTTCTGAATGGTCTTATTAAATAAAAACCACAGAGCCAGAAATTTGGGTTAAAGCCCGAGAGAAAGATCAGAGGTATAGGACAAACCATGAGCTAACCTCACCTCACCAACTCTGCAGCTTCCCAAGAGAGCTTCTTCCCGTATACTCACGTTTATATGCCTTTTCTGTTCTGTTTTCTCATTGGCTCTCTTAGCCCATCTACATCATTTCCTCTTCCTACATAGCTCTGTCACTTTCTGTCTGTCTGTACAGACCTCCAGGCCTCTATGGTTGGTACTGGGATTAAAGGTGTGTGTCACCACACTTGGTTCTGTTCCCTAGTGTGACCTTGAACACACAGAAATCCTGCCTGATAAGTGATAGGATTGAGGGCATGTGCTACTGCTGCCTGACTTCTTTGTTTACTTATAATGGCTGGCCTTTTTCCTCTGGTTTCTAGACAAGTTTTATTTATTAAAGCACAAATAAAATATCACCACATTTCCCCTTTTTGTCTAATAAATATAAAAAATAAAAAGTTATAACTAATATAAAAAACTATATACAATAAGTACAACAACTATATACAATATATAAAAACAATAAATACATCAACAATGTCTAATCCATTTGCATTTGACAAATTTGGAGAAAATATTCCATTATCTATCCTATTTTGGTGAGTCCAAAATGTACCTAATTCACTTTCTATCCTAACATATTACCAATAGAAAATTATCTTATGATGTCTTTCAAACATACACACTTAATACCTCTTAGTGAGTTTCTTTTCAGAATTTCTTAACAAGGAAAACTTTAACTATAACTATCTAGTCTTCAACTTCCTCAGAGACCCGAGAAGGAAATAATACTATGTAGTAAAACAGGAAGTGCAAACAAGTGACTTCCAAAAAATGAGTTACAACAGAAACAGCCAGCATCCTGGACAGTCAACCGAAGTTTCTCTGCAACATTGGGGCATCATCTCAGCCTATAAGCTTAGCATATCTGACAGATTTATTAGTGAAGCAGGATGTATGCAAGGCCTACAGTTGAAGCCTGCACTTGGTGCAAGTATTCTATGTACCAGATAAACTTGAAATCTGCCAGTGTCCTGTCATGATTCAGTATTTTAAATTCTGGACATTGCTGGTGTTTTTGGAATTTGGCTTCCCATTCTTCTTGGCTTATGAATGGCTTCATCTCCTTTATTAAATGCCAGTTTACCACTGAAGGTTAGACTCTGTCAGCCTAGTTACTCTTTCAAGATATAACTGTTTCAGCTAATGTTCCACTGCACACCAGAAGCCATCCGTCCACTGCCTGTTCAGCTGCCTTTGAAGAAACGGGCATTGTACCTTTTCCAGATTGCAAAGCCACTTTAGCAATGGTGCCATATTGTCCTAGCCTCAGAGGACACCTGCTGCCAAAGCCACAACCACACTTGTCTTGGCAAGGATCAGTAGTCCTTTGTTTTGTGTCCTGTTTGTCCATTTTGGATAGCATACTGTCAGCAGTCAGTGCAAGGGCACTTTGTTGCCCAGTGGCTAACTTTTGCCTCACTGAAAGTTAACTCCATATGCAGTTTCTTTAATGCCCATATTTTCTGTGAAATAGACTGGTGCTGCCAGGAGCAGACATGTCTCATAATCATAAAAAAGAAAAAAATTATGTTAATAAAACATTTTTAATGCCATATTCTCAACTATACACTACTATTTCAAATGAGTTGCACAAACAAAATACTTTAAACAAGAATAGACATATACATACAGTATAACAAAATTAACTTTAAATTTGTATCAATAACTAAAATCCATAGCAATGTAAAACATTTTAAACAAGTTGCTACTCTTTAAAAGTAGAGTCAATAACAAAAAGAAAAAAAAGAGGATAAAATAAGAGGTAGATTATTGAATTTACTCAAAAAAAGATATAGAAATGATAGAATAAAGGGTAGATTATCATGCATGCCTCTCACCTGCAAACTTTTATTTCATTCATCTCTTCTCTTGCTCTTTAATCATTGTCCTCTCCTTTTCTCTTTCATAATGCCCTCAGCCTTCAAATACAATAAACTGTTTTTTCAGATGTGTGTCCTACTGAATCTGTCTTATCAGGAACTCAAATGAGTGATGTGACTATTATCTACTGTGCACTGACAACAGGACCTTTGTTCAGTCATTGGATTTTATTCATTCATTTATTTATTTTATTACAAGCAGCTTTCTTTGTATATAGTAGTGGGAAAATATAAGCTTAAGTGAAACATTTACTAGGAAGAAACGTAAAATAAAACAAACAAACAAAATAAAGAGTGGTACAAGGACAAATAAAGCCCAGTGGATACCTCTACTCCATCAGCTGTATGAACACAGACACACACACAGACACACATACATACACACACACACACACACACACACACACACACACACACAACCACATTAACCTTTCTAGAATTCTGAGTGTTCAAGAGATCAAACATTAGAATCTATGGGGTAAATAAAAATAAATAAACACAGGCATAATAACTCTTAACAAAACATAATTCAAGTACACATTAAGATTATACATTGAAGACAACTTGGTTATATCTCAGAGATGCAAGCCTGTTTCAATATATGAAAATCAATAAATTTAATAAAGCACATAAGTAAACTGAAGAGTAGAAATCACATTGTCATAGCAGTAGATTGAGTAAAAATCTGTGACTAAGTTGAACTTCTGTTATAAAAGCCCTGAAAACTAGGAATGGAAGGAACATGCTCGACATAAGAAAGGCTCTATCTGACAAATGTATAGCTAACATTCTACAAAACAGGGAAAACTGAAAGTGGTTCCACTGAAGCCTGGACTACGTCTTCCTCTTCTATCTAATTGTATTCTACATAGTCCTTGAAAAATTAGCTACAGCAGTAAGGCAAGAGAAAGAAACTAAAGGGACACAGAGGAGCAAGTATGGATTCAAATTGTCTTTATCTGCAAGCACAGTATTATATTGCTAAAATCTTGACCAGACCATTCTTAAATGTTAAAAATACTTTTAGAAGAGCAGCAGGATGCATCTCTTTTCTGTTAAAAAGAGATTTTTCTAATGAAATAAAATGATAATTCAGTAAAATTACTATTTTTTTATTTTAGTGGTTAAATAATTTAGAAAATGCTTTTGGGGGTCAGGGTTGAAAATGAGGTAATTAAAAGAGAGAGAGAATTTCAGTGAATCTACATTGTATGTACCTACACTATCCATTTAAGTATGACCTGAAGCATATATGACATTGTAAAGTACATATTTGCCTGTAAATAATAAACTAGTAGACATGGTGCCTTTTCACCAGAAAGCATGTTGCAATTGCTAAAGACAACTTCCTCTCTTTCAGATCCAGTCTATTTTTTTGATCAAACTTCAGTCTTTTAGATTGACTGGATCCTAAGTAAGACTAGAGACTTATAAACATGCATAGATTAAGTATGACACCTGTGATTTTTGGAAACCACATGAGTTTCTTACTTGGTATGGTAATAGTGAGGAGACTCAGGTTTACAGTGCTAGAGATTGTCTGCTGAATTGGTTTTCTTATCTACTGAATTTTAAATAGCACTTTAGACTAAGTTACTTTTGTTATGTTGGAGGAAGGGAATAATTCTATTCAGTGCAATGAAGTCTAGGCTTTAAATAGAAACCAAAATTACCAGGTGACAGTTAATTGAATCCAAGATTAAATTCGAGGTAGAAGAGCCATGGGCATGTGAGTGGTGCCCTGTATCCACGATTGTTAATTTGTGCTTCAGCTTTGGCTAATAAGACCTCTTATGCATATGGAACAGGTTAATAAATTACACTCCGTTGAATGTTTTTGATAAAAACACTAGTTTAAATATTGTGAGAAAATCTAAATGTTCTAATTAAGAAATTAATGGCAGTCTAGTAATGTTATGACTTAGTTTTTATCAAAATAGGCATTTGTCTCATTTTGTTTGTGAAATCTAAGACCAATACTATTTGAACTATAATTTGTGGTATATATTGGACCCGAAGTAATAGCACAATGGTATTTATATTTAAAAAGTAAAAATGTACATTTTGGAGGTGGGTTCTGGGCATACACGGCAGTGACACTGAGTCAAGCAAAATTCATGAATTTAATTTTATATGTTTTATATGTATAATTTTAAATATACATGTTATAAGGACATTTAATGCTCCAAGTTAGATATGGGTCGGAAACTTCTCTCATGAATATAAGGTGATACTTTGATAGCGTGAGGTATGGTAGGGAAAAACTCAAAGCACATGCTAATTCAAATTATGTCTGTCAATTAATAAAGCCTTATCAAAATGAAGCTTTCCCATTGCAATTCAGCTCACACATGAAGACCAAGTTTTGAATGTATTTTAAAAACTGTCAGACGTGCTTAGTTTATTGTGGCTTACTGAAATACATAGGCTGAGCATTTAAAGACAAAAGCAGACGGATTAAAGCAGTGCACTTAACCCAAGAGTGTACTGGTTAATGTTTGAAACATTAATCAAAGCTTTTTAAATGCAGGCTTTGGAGTGTGCAGAAGAACAAAAATGGTCTCTGAGAACTGATTGAAATAGGGCTAGCAATGAGAGACCTGTGATCACAGCAGCTCATGCTGCACGATGCTGCTCATTGCCATAGCAACAGACTGCGCTTTGTTACACCATGGAAATCTGGATCCTGTAAGTGAGGTGTGCAACATCCTACTGAGGAGACTATTCTATTTCTGGGAGGGGCAAACCGACATGTCACTGTAGGGAAAAGTAGGCATTTTGGGAAGGAGGATATGAAATGCATGTGATCATGAATGAGCCAGCTGTGAAAGTTGGAGACTATTGTCATTTGTGAGTAGTCCTAAAATCACCAGTATTGCTGACTTTTTTCCTTTATCTTGTTAATAAGAGTCATTAACAAGTACTTTCAAGAAGTAGCTTCAAATTTTAAGGGTTTTATCCCTTGACACATTATATTCAATACCACTGTCAAGTCAAGGAAACAGGTAGAAATTTGATTTTCATAAGTTGTGATTATTATATTTTTATAAAATAGATTATATCTATACTGCAGATAAATACATCATATATTGAATATATAAAGATACATGTACATGCATTAGATTGTTTTGTGTTGAAGAATTATTTATATAAATAGCTTGTTTTATTTCCCAACAGTTGTATATTTTGAATTACACTTCCAAGGGAAGTTAAGAACACTTGCTGCGAACCTGGGTCTGTTTCTCAGCATCCATGTTAAGGCTCACAACCATCCTTAACTGCAGGTCCAGAGACTCTGGCGCCCTCTTGGCCCACATGGGCACCGCACATGCATATAGTACACATACATACACTCAGGCACACATACATTTTATTTTCTTTGTAAAGGCTAGAGAAGGGATCTCAGATTTCAGATCTCAGATTTCAATCTGGTCACATCATTAGCCAGTTCTGGAACTTTTATAATGCAAACAGAGAAACCCAGTGGTGTTGCACCTGACACTCCAGATTGGAGCAACCGTACACAAACTAATTTCCATGGTGTTGTCTACTAGGTTAATTGCCTTCTAAATGAAAATAAACATATTTACAGAAAATAAGAATATATTTTAGAATTTTCTTATCTTATTAGTCACAGTAGCTAAACTATTTTCAAAGGTAAAATCATTCAATTGTGCTTTGAAACAAATGTTTAACTTTGTCTGTATTTATGAAAGGAAAATGTCACACATAGTCTATATATTCACCATGAAAAACTAGAAAGATGAAATATTTAACCCCCAAAAAAGTGGAATGAGAGAAATAATAAAATGAACTGAAACACAAAAAAAGTTTCAAGGAATTTAAAATTAGGCAAAATATCAATGTGGTACAAGGATGTAAAAGATAAAAGTTAACCAACAAAATGGCAATGAGACTAAATATTTGGAAAAAAGAATGTATATAGTGCACTGTCAGAATACTGACAGCAGGTAGGAAGTCACTCAATATTTAACAGAGATTAGAATAAGAAGGTCCAAGGCTAAACCTTACACTAACCAGGTAGAGGACTTAAACACATTCTTATAAGCACAAAAATAACTAAAATTATAACTCAAATAAATGACAAATGTCAAATGACCTGTATCAGATTTTAACACATATATATTTATAGCTGAGACACTTATGAAGAAAATTTAGGTGTTGGTGGACTCATTGATGCAAACCCCTGGACAAGTAAGTAGAAGAACCATTTTATAACTGATTCTAAAAGAAAATAAGCTATGAAGAATGTAAAGGAGGATGAGTAATTTTAGCTAATGACATGACATAACACATATGTAAAATTTTAAAGGCTCTACAAAGAAAATATATAATTTGCAAGGTGGCAAATCAAATGAAACTTAATATGCAAATCAAAACTATTTCTATCTACTATCAATAAACAATTGAAATAGGAGATGTACTCACCATTGTAATGGCATAAAAACACATTAATAAAATATTGAATTACTACACATTTAAAATTATATGTGCTTCAGAAGAAAAATTAAAGAAAAGCTAAGTAAATTGACAGAATGTCTTTATGGACTGAATAACTCAATAACTTTACAATGGCAGTTTTTCTTCAAATGATTGTAATTCTATCTCATTTTATGAACAATTTTCAGGTTTGTAAAACTTTTACAGAGAAGCAAATGAACAGAAATTAACAAAATACTTCTGGGAAAGGAAACTAACATTACACATAATGTAGCAATTCCTCTTCAACATATTTAGTGAAGAGAAATTAAACTTTTCATTAATATAGAAAGAAGTATATAAATGTACATAACAGTTTTATTTATAATAATTAAACAGTATGGTGTGAAGGCATCAAACAAACCATGCCATGAACATGCAGTGGAAATCAACTTACAATGACATGGATAAATCTAAACATATTTGTTAAAAAACGAAACATAGAAGACACAATTTCCAATGTGATGTTGGATATAAGCAGTATTTATTTTTCAAGACTTATCAAAGAACATACTTCAAAACTGTACTATTTATTAAATATAAACTATGCTTTAATACTTTCCATTTTAAGTTGTTTATATTAAAACCAATTAAGTATTAGTATAACTTACATATAGAAATTGATGTACCATATTTGTGAAATTTATCCTGAAGTTCTGAGTTTACACTGGATGGTTGTACAATTATATAAAATTTATTTTTAAAAGTCTATTTAATATGCAAAATTGGTTTTTACATGCATTTAATCATTCTAATGATGATATTTTTGAAGTCAAACACTTTGAATTAATTAGTAAGAAATTGAAAAGTGAGCTCTATATTTTACACTGTTAGCATCTCATTCTACCACACTCATTCAGGAATGATTGAATCAACATTGTGTGAGCCTGAGAAGGTGACACTTGAGTTGTGATGGAGAAACCAAGATTTTGGAGATACCAGAGCTTTGAGACATCTGCCACAAAGGCTCCATACAGGAAATAGAATTAGCCCAAGAGAGAGGATATATGTTGCAGGCACCAAAATAGGTGGGGCCGCTAAGCACTTTTGTTATGGAATATAGTATAATATATGTTACATTTGTTTATGCTGTAGAGTATTTTTTAATGATTCAAAGATGTGCTGCATTTTTGTTTTATGTTGCACTTGTTTAACTCTGTAAAGATGTGTTACTTTGCTGATTTAAAACAACTGATTGGTTGTTTAATAATGAGCTATACTGCCAGTAGCTAGGCAGGAGAAAGGATGGGTGGGCTTGCTAGGCAGAGTGAACAAATTGAAGAAGAAATCCAGGCTCAAGAAAAGAGAAGAGTAAGAGAAGGAGAGAGAAAAGGAGAAGGAGATGAAGATGCCAGGGGCCAGCCACCCAGCCACCCAACCAGCCACAGAGTAAGAAGGAAAGAAAGGTAGATAGAATAGAGAAAGATAGTAAGCCCAGAGGCAAAACACAGAAGAGAAACAAGATAATTTAAGAAAAAATGGCTAGAAATAAACCAAGCTAAGGCTGGGAGTTCATAAGTAAGAATAAGTCTCAATGTGTTTATTTGGGAGCTGGGTGGTGGACCCCCAAAGTAAAACAAAACAAAAACAATAACAAAAACAATACACCCTTTGAACCTGGAGCTAGAAATGTCATACATGGAGACAGGATCTGGTGTTTCCTCTGCTTGGATTTCCAATTTGTGTTTGTCTACTTTTTCCTCACTCTGACTTCTGCCCTCCCTTTTGGAGTGGTAATGTATATTCTGCTGCATTGTATACTAGAAACATGTAATTTTTATTTAACAGAGGGCCATAATTAAGACATTACTTTGAGTCTCAAAAGAGATCTTGGACTGTGGACTATTGAACTGTATTGAGACTGTTAAAGACTCTGGGAGGTTTGATGTTTGACTAAATGCATTTTGCATCATCAGAGAGATACCCATGAGACTATAAGAGTCTCAGAATAATGTCTCATGAGAATATAAGAGGGACAGAATGAGATGGTCTAAATGGAAAATGCCTTCTTAGGCTCATACAGTTGAACAGGTGATGTCAAGTTGGTAGAGGTTATGGGATCTTTGGTAGGTGGAGTCTTCTGAAGGAATGATGTCACTGGTGGTAGGTAGGCTTTGAGGGTTTATATACTGGTCCAAATGCCTATTCTCTCTTTCGGCATCCTGTGTATGGATGAAAACATGATCCTTCCTGCTCTTCACATCATGGCTTGCTTGCCTGTTGCCATGTATTTCCTGCTATGATTTACTCTATCCCTCTTGAACTGTAAACCAAAACAAACCTTTTCCCCTCGATCTACTGTTTTCTGTATATTGTATCACAGCAGCAGAAAAGTAAGTAATTAATCTAATCAATTTAATCCCTCACAGTATGCCCAGAGTCCTGTCTTCTAGGAGATTCTAGTTCCTATCAAGTTGGCAATAAGTTACCACCCTAGGCAAACAATCCAGCACTGACACCAACAGACCTGTCCTAGTACTCTGGGGAAAATTTGTAAAGCAAGGTTAATGAAAGCAAAAAAAAAAAAAAAAAAAAAAACAGTATGTAGAAAATAACGGGCGCAAAACTCTATTAAAGAGTATTTCAACAGAAAGAAAATTAATAAGTACAAGTTTTCTTACATAGTCCACATTAAATAACAGTTAAAAAATACAGGAAAGAAGAGCAGTAGCAAAATGTTGCTGTAATAATAAATTGAAATACGTCTGACTCACTGTAAAGAGCATGACACTCCTGCAGAAATTTCTGCATTTTTTTTCTAATTGAAATGGAATGATAGATGCTTATGTATAATACAAATCGTTATGTACTACAGCTGTTTAACGCTATTTAAAGCAGTGTATGCTTAGCCTTTATCTTACCGGGCAATCAAGTGTGCTGTTAGGAGAATGCTTTCAGTAGGAACTGGGGCAGCATCCAAAGTCCAGGCTTCCCAGGGCACTGCTCATTTAAGAGAAAAAGTAGCCTGTGATGTTCTGATAGCACAAGGAAGAATATGTTAAAGCCCAATGGAATATCAATTAGCTGACAAGTGCCTGTAATCAGGGTTGCCATGGTGACGGTACAGGCAGAACAGGAAAACAGAGTCCTAAAGGAGTGCCACTGCCACCTCCGTCCATATTTCAGTTCAGCCACAGCCCAAAGGACGCAGCTTTTAGTGTTTAGCAATATGATTTTTTTCCCCGGCAACATAACTTTTATACAATTCTGTGTTTTCAGCCAACTTAATAAAGCAGAGTGAGAATTTTCAGCTTTAAAATAGGCTGTGATTTATAAAGTGAATTATTGGAAATTATTTGCTTTAGATTTCTTCTTACTTCATTTTTGAAAATGTTGATCCTGTTGAAGACTATGGAGACACTTTGTGCTTGTGTGTGTGTGTGTGTGTGTGTGTGTGTGTGTACGCACATGCATGTTTGTGTGTATATGTATGTGCATGTCTGTATGCCTGCTCAATCACAGTTATCTTTCCTCAATTGTTATCCACCTTGTATTTGGAGACTGGGAGGCTCTCCCTGGATACAGGGCTCTCTCTTTTAGCTAGGATGGTTTGGCCAGTAAGTTTAAGGGATCCTCCTGTCAAAAATTCCCCCTTGCTGGGATTTTAAGTGTGCACCACTTTGCATGCCCACGCTGGAGACCCAATGCAGATCCTCATTGTTGTTGACAAGTCCTTTTTCAATTGATCTACCCTCCAGCCTCTGCAGTAATATATCTCTTAACATTTTACAAACATAGAACTACACACGTTACTCTAGAAAAAAATTGAAAATGTATGTGTTTTACTCTAGTTTCCAGCTGGTTTTAATACATCTAAATACCTTATAACATAGCTGTGGCAAGAACGAGAATGCAAACTTTTTTTGCCTAAAATGTAGTTATATTTATATTATGATCTCATATAATCCCTCAGGTCTCAATCCTTTCTAGTAGGATTTTTCCTATGTCAGTTTTTCATTTCAGCTGATGTTGTTAGCTATGTTGCCGTTAAGGAGATTATCCTACTTTACTTCCTTTTACTCAAAGCATACAGTATTTAGTCACCCTTCTACTTTGCCTATGCCTATTATACTGAGTCTATTTTTCCTTAAGTGTATGGACTCCTTGCTGATGTTGGTTTTGTTTATTAATAGTTGATTTCCCCACCAACACTTGTGTAGCACGTGTGGCACAATAGACATTTAAATGTCTTTTTCCATAGTGTTAATATTACAAGTATAGTTTGCTGAACTCATAGTTATTGGTTTAATTTTTATCTTACAATTTCATGAAAATTAACAGAATTTCATTCATATTTGTGAAAGCACTCTCAAAGTGACAGATGCTAAGCAATTGTCATGTTTTCTAAGCTCCACCCCTCTTCTTCATTTTTACTTAGTGACTTAGTATTCTACTGGAGTTGTTGGGATATTTTTGTATGTTTGTTGACAGTCTGCTCTAAATTTGAATGATTTACCAGGATAGTTCATATCAGAAAGATGACCATTCCAGATTGACTTTCTCGGATAAGCTATGAAATTGATATTCATTTATTTGGGGGGGCAATTATTTTGAATGGTTGGTTGTAGATGTATTCTATGCTCATTTTACTCTCTTACAAAACAGTCATTATGTATATGATGTAACTACTAATTTCACCTTGTGCATCAAACTTCTTATTTCTTTATTTCTTTTCATCATCCTTGTTATTCTCCCATTCTGTCTTCATTATTTTGGTTATCACTATAGTTTTCTTTATTGGTTCTTGCAATTTAATTATTAATTCTGATTATTGAATTTCCAATATCATTCTTTGTTTATAGTCCCCTCTTTCACCTGTTCCCAGTTTTTAACAACCTTAGCATGGGAATTTACTACATATGAAAATGATTACTTAAGCATCTTTTGGTTATACTTTGTTCTGTTTAGTGGATGTTTTATTGGGAAGATTATTCATCAGTTGAGATGGAATGTTATCATTTTCTAAAATTTCATAATATATTTATAAGAAAATAATTCATTTTGCCTATTAATAACAATAATAGTGTAGAGTAGATAAATAGAATTTGGTAGTATTGGTTTATGTCACAGGGTATAGGGATCTCAGTCTCCAAGAGTATAGCTGAACTTTCAAGGTATTTACTATTGAGTGTCATTAAAACATCACTTGTCAGGAAGAGTGGAAGTAGTAGGGGTGACAGACAGGTGAATAGCAGTGGTCTGGGCTCCAGGCCACCTTTGATTACTCACATAAAGAAATTTGGAACTACAGTAATCTACTTCAATTGTTAGGAGTTGGCACAGCTAGGTCTTGACACTTTTGATTTAACAAGTCTTAGTGTGAGACACTTTGAAATAAAGTAATTAGAGATGAAGTAGCTGTTTGCACCAGGGCAACCCTTTTAGGGCTAGCACTTAGATGGTCTGTGAATAATATTAGTAGAGTCAAGAATAGTTTTCAGAAATGGGTAGTGTTTATGGAAAACAGGGACAAGGCTCATCACTCTACTGTTTCTAGAAGACTTTGACTTCACCCACCTACCTCTCCTGCATCTTGTCCCCAAAGACAATTTCTCATTAGCTATTATTTCACTCACATTTATCTCCTATGCGCTCATGAAACTTCAAGTTTCTTTCAGTTTCTCAAAAGATACTTGTTTGGGCTCAGATTCCACAGGGGAAAAAAGTTCAAGAAAGTTCCCAAAGGAACCTAGCAAAGAAATCTAGAGACATGAATATGAAAAAAAGGAAAAACAAGTAAGTACATCATGGTGTCAGTCATACAGACCCGCAGCCAGGACATCACCATCAGTGGGCAGGTTGGCCTAAATAGCCTGCATTCACAACTCTTAAGGGCCACTGAAAATTCTCCTTGCCTGCAAGCAAAATGAAGCCCAGAGTGTGAGTAAAACCCATTGCAAGAGCAGCTGTTGGTTTGTGAATGGCATGAGATGGAGGTAGAAGTGTTAGAAATACCACCCAAAGGAAGCCCAGAGGATCGTGATGGAGTGAAGCCTTGATCCACTCACACTTTCTCTGTCAGGTCTCAGGAGTGCTTTCAGATATCCACACTTACCTTGGGATTTCCTGTCTCTAGAAGTGATTGTATTTGTTCTTCATCTTTCCTAGGCCTAAGTAAAATTCTCTTTTACTTTCCACAGGGTACCTATCTTTTTATAGTGTTTGTGTGTGTGTGTGTGTGTGTGTGTGTGTGTGTGTGTGTGTGTGTGTGTGTGTGTGTGTGTTACTATTACCAAGAGAATATGCTTGATTCTCACATTCTGAAATCCAGGAAGGTAAATTAAGGTGCTGATATCTGACAGGATCTTCTTGCTGTGTTGGTGCATAGAGACACAGAGAGACAGACAAACACAGAGAGAGAGAGAGAGAGAGAGAGAGAGAGAGAGAGAGAGAGAGAGAGAGAGAGAGAGAGAGAGAGAGAGAGAGAGAGAGAGAAGAGAGAAGAGAGAAGAGAGAAGAGAGAAGAGAGAGAAGAGAGAGAAGAGAGAGTGAGGGAGAGACAGACAGTGATTTGCATGTGAGAGCCCAGAGCCTGTTTTCTGTTATAACTACCCCATGGAGAGAGAACATACCCAATGCAGTAAACACACTCATCTCTAATAAAGGCTAGCTGCTTCCTAACACTGTTGTTTTGAGGACTGAATATCTATGACATGAATCCTGCGAAATATTCAAGCCATAGCAACCCCTTAGTTTTCCTAAGTGTTGATATTCCTGAATGAACTCCTGCCTCCAAATCTCCTGGGTTTGAACATTTATTTCCTGTTTACACATTGTTTCAAGTTCACAATATTTTCTATTTCCTCATTGTGCTTCTGAACTTCACTAAAACTGTTACTCGTGTAGTTGTTTTGCACAACTGCCTTTAGTATCAATAAAAGCCTTTAATGTTTTATCAACTGTACTTAAAAGACACATAGAACTGTAGGTTAATAAGTTGACATAGCTTGGCTACCCTGTGAAGGATGATCTTGACTCAGTAAGCCAGGATGTGTTACCAGTGGACACATGGTTGAGTGTTCTCATATGTCATTCATTTAGAGTCTAAGAATTCTGATTATGCCTTCAGTTAAGCAATAGAGTTGAAAATATCCCATTGGTTTAGAACACTGCAATAATGGGTATGCTGACTGAAATTACTCATTTTTACTGGGGATTTAGTTCCATTTTCACATTTTCTAACTTTTAATAGTCTATTAATATTCCTTTTTAACTTTGGAAATTAAAATACGTTTGCACAGTTTTCCCTATTTCCTTTCCTTTCTCCCACCCTCCCATGTACCCTCACAGGTATATATTGCTAAATATATAAATGCAATCTGCTCAGTCCTTATAATGTTGTTTGTGTGGATACAGTTTCAGGGATGACCTTGGTATTGGATAACCAACCATTTGGGCAGCTCTTCCCCAGAGAATCATATTTTCTTGGACTGTCAGCATTCCTTAGTTGTCTATAGGTTTTGTAAGGATTGAAGCCCTTGAAAGCTCTCCCTTCATGCTAACATATCTGTGAGTGTCATCCGTGTTCAGGTCTTATTTTGGCAGCCATGTTGCTGAGGCTTCCTGGGTATAGTCTCTCTGACATTTTGAGAGACAAAATCAAACCTCACAGCAAAACCTCACCTATTCCTCTGGCACTCATAACATTTCTACATCACCTTCTAGAATGTTCCCTGAGCCAAGATTTGGTTTTGTGTTGTTGATGTTAAACTGTACTGTAAATGTCTGTTTATTTTGAGTTTCTTTTGACATGAATCATTAGAATCCCTATGACTGATTTCTTTGTGTTAACATCACTGCTATAAATTTCAAATTACATGTATCATATCATGCTCATTTTGTCCCTGAGTCATTGCTCTGTGCTATATAGTGTTTTCGACTCTGATAAACACTTAAGCAGTAACTATCAATAAAGTCGTTACAGTATCCATCTTCTAAAAACAAATGCAAATGCTAATAACTGAAAATCCTGACTCTCCAAATTCATATATCCTGCTGATGAAGATGCCAAAGGAATGAAACATTTCCACTGACCAGAAGAGGTCAAGGAGAATTCTACTGCCCTCTGAAGTGTCAAGGATATCCATATCTGAAACACATAGGGGAAAATGCCAGTGTTGTATGAGCCTAGAACTGGCAGGTGGGGTTATAAAATCAACTTACTGAATATAGGAATCATTATTCTAGCCAGGTTCTTCAGTGAGTGAGTCCTATTGTCTGATATTTCACCAGAAACTGTTTTTCCTTTCTTTTTAAAGCAGTCTCAATCACATGAATGAGATTTGAAATCTGTCAATTTTCCATGTGAAGTTAAACATAAATTAATAATAATGAATCCACTTGCATTTTATTCATTTATTAATGATCTTTTCAATCACAGTTTTGAAAGGACTTCTTTTTTTCAGTAACACCAGATGGCTTAACATCTGTATTTAGTTATTTTACTCAATCTAATGTGCTGTCTGAAGTGAACATACTCTCTAGATACTTTAAGTTTTAAAATAGTTATCTTCTAAATGACACATAAAGAATGTGAAAACTTACACATTAGTTGGGTAATATGTGATATTTTGATGCATGTGTGCATTGTGTGTTGTTAAAAACAGGTTAAAGGTGTATCTTTATGTATGCACCATCTATTTACAGTGATAACAAGCTCTTTCCTCTTCACCTCTGGAAACACACCATTCATTATTGCTATCTGTTGGTACCCAGTGCAAATCCCTGTGCAAAACACTCAGTGCTTGCTACTCCCACACGGTCAGATTTTTTTTCCATTGGTCAACACATGCCTTCCCCACAACTCTCACTTATTCCTTATAGTTTCTGGATGCCATAATTCTATTGAACTTCTGTGAGCTCAGCTCTTCTAATTGCACAGATGAGTGAGATCATGTGGGTCTTGTCTTTTTTTTCTGTACTTCACTGAATATGATTTCCAGTTCAACCCATGTTGTCAGAAATGATACTTTTGTAGCTGAATACATTGCCATTGTGATGTGTTAATGACATCATTTTTAATTCATTCATCAGCTGGTAGACACTTAGGTTAATTCCATTGCTTGGCTATTGTGTGTAGTACTGCAAGAAGCCGTGTCTTTGAGGCAGAGTTTATGCTCCTTATGTATACATTTATTAATGGAGTTACTTCAGCAAATGTGAAATATTAATCTAAAGTCAAGCATTCATGAATTATTTTTAAATTAACACATTTTATTCAACATTATATTATATCTCTGATTATAACATAAGATAAACTTTATTATTGACATGATTCTACAAATATGATAATTTTTAATCTCAATCATTGTATAGGTGAATAAATTAGTTTGAGTACAAATATAGGTATTCCCACTTATCTGTTTCAAGGTTATTAATTCTAGTTGACTTCTGATTGTATTATTCAATTATTACTAAATTATATACTGTTTATAAGACAATAATAATAATAATTTCAAATATTAATTTGAAATTCCTTAAAATCTGCTAGAGCAAACTAAACTAATATGAGAGACATGGTGTGTAGTTAGGAGCACAGTTCATAGTCTTCTGCCCAAACACTGGATTCTAGTTCACAATCAGGTACAAGTAAAAGAGGGTTATAGAACTCATGCTCCAAGGATCTTGTTCTCAAACATCAGGTTCCTTTCAGAAGGCTGTGGGTGCTTTTCTACTAGACAGATGAGCTTCCAACTTCAAACTTGGGTGAAGCCCTTATCTCAGCTGTGCTTCCTTGGGTAGAGTCATTACATTGGTTTTCTTTTGTATTTCTAAATCATCTCTTCTCTGTAAACCTATATTGTATCACTAGATTTGAATATCATGTCATCGGTATATAGTACTCAATTCCCTTACTGCTACACTTATCTAATACCTACATCAATATCATTTATTTCATGGAAATTTCATCACCCAGGTCACTTACAAAAACCCATAACTTAATTCTGTTTATAAGTTGATGTCTGTCAGAATCCTCCACTCCTAGTTAATAGAATGATATTGTCTTCCATGTTGTATAAGTCATTCATTCTTAAGATGTAGCCTAAATACTGCTATCATTGAAAACAACAAGCATTTCTTTTTATTATTTGAACATTTAATATGTTTATATATTATATATTGATCATGTCCATCCATCACTACCGCTCTCTGGTTACCCTAGTTCACCCATGCCCCTTACTTCTAGCTCTCCTCTCTCTTTCTCTGCTTATATCCATCAACTCCAATAGTTCCTCTCTAAAAGGGGCATTTCAGGAGCCCATTTTATATTCAACCTGAAATTTTTAATGGCTTGACCTTAAACACATCTTGTGGTAGTGCCACAGATGCTATGAATTGAAGTAGACACCAACTACATCATGTCCAAATATCAGTGTTTCACAGATCTACTACATATCCACTGACTTAATTTTTTTTTGTTCTCTATTTTGTGAAGTTCCTTCTACTATGGACCATTGAGAAACTGATATAGATAATTCAGTTGCAACTGAGTACTCAACATTACTTAACTATTAGGAAACTGGCACTGAAGTTTTCATTTCATAATCCGTGTCTTCTGGGAATAGCTTTGTCCACTCATGCAAGAGATTTCTGTTCAAATTTCCTTTTACATTTCTCCCTTTTTTTAAGTTAGCTTGAATGCTAGTTGATCACATAAGATGTCTTCTTGCGTCCTTAGTTTGAGCTGGCTCAACCCATTCCCCTCCTCTTCCTAATGCTCTTTATCCCTACATAAACTTTAACCTGTAGTGTTATTCCCTTTCTTTTCCATGTAACTTTTACTCTACTGTCCCCTGTAGTTGAATTTTTTCTTGAGATGGAAGTTCATGGATTTTTACATGGCTTGTTTAGACCTCTTTCATCATTTGTGTTATTTTTATCTAAATCTCAATAGTTCAATTTTACCAATAAAAACTCAGAGCCAGATGCTGGGTGAAAGCCTGCTAGCTCAGAGAGGCAGAGCAAACACCCAGCTGACATTCCTCCTCTGCCAACATCCTAGAAAAAGATTTTTCTCCTATGCCATCTCAAACAAAACTCCTCAAACTGAATGTTCCTTCTACTTCCCTTGTGTCTTTATTTTCATCCTCCTGACTCCCTCTTACTCTCTATCTTTTTTTTTTCCTGTCAACTGGTTTCTTGCTCCACCTCTGACCTATGATTGACTTTATTTAATCCTATTTAACATGAGCAGAAAGCTCTTAGATTAAAGGTGTGTGCTAGGACTGAGCCACACCATAACTAGAAACAGGTTATTCCAGTAAATAATGTAATGTCAGGGTTCACAGTGTGATCTGGCAACTTTTCTCTTTTTTGTCTAAATAAAAAGGAAAGGCTTTAAACCTAACACAGGAAAACTATTTGCAATAATGAAGCTATTTCTGCCAAGCTTTTCACAGTGTTCAGCTTGGTTGTATTTGAAAGTCTTAGGATTAAGTATTTTTGAGTTCAAAGTTCTATAAAATGGTCATGCCAGTCTCATTCGAATTCAGCAATTTGGATATCCTGAGCAGTTTGTAGTCTGAAGCTGATCTTTGGATAGAGCTCGCGGCAATCCTGGCTAGGTAGAACACAACAGTCAATGCAAAGTTCTGTTTTTGCAGAACATCGGGTAATTGTCAGGTGTGAAGGGGCAACCACTCAGGCAAGATGATGGAAGAGGTACCTGAACTAATCTGGGACTCCAAGCCAGGATTCCAGGCTGGTCAGCTGGAGGTGGGCTATACCACTTGGCCAATTTACTTTTTCTTTGGGCCATTTTCTCTTGATGATCTGTCTTTTTTCTTCAGATATTTCACTTGTCCAGTGGTGTCTGGATTCCTTAGTTGGATGCTTTTATTCTCCTGGAAAAATAAAAGCAAAACCCTGCCCCAACAAATTCTGAGGACAGGGATGGGATTCTTTTTGGAGGATTATATCTTTCCTAGGGGAAAAATTTTTTTGGCAACAGAAAAAGCATTATCTTTCAATTAAAAATCTTTTGAAAATTTGAAACTAAATATATCTTAGTATATGTGAATAAATATACCAATATTCCCCTTTCTCTTCAAGGTTTAAGAGTATTTATTTTTAAATCACAAAGGACATCCACTTTGAATTTCAGCCTGCCTTTTGCACATGGCTTATACATTTAAATCACTGTAGTTCTTCTGTGTCTACTTCAGTCTCCCAAGTGTTGAGATTAAAGGTGTGTACCTCCTAAATGCTGGGATTAAAGATGTAAAGCATCACCTGGCTATGTATTCCTTATAATAGTTATTCTCATAGGTTTGTCCTGGTTTAATTTGGTTCTCCATGCCCCTTTGTATATTTTAGTGTTAGGGGTAAACTTTCAAGTTTTTTGAATATATATAATCTATCATTCTTGCTCATTTATTCTGATTTTTTTCCTGACAAATTTTAACATTCTAGTGTTAATTAAACATGATGCCAATTTGTCTACTATTTCATTATTTTCGGATGTTTTCTCTTTCTTGTCTGTATGAGCTACATACAATTTCATGTCTTTGCTAAGTTTTTGCTAGGTTTTGCCATTTCCATTCATGCCTCCTATGACCAGATATCTTTGCCAGTTAATGTGTTGTCATTTTGGTGATTATATATATATATATATATATATATATATATATATATATATATATATGTATGTATGTTTTACACATTGCACATGAATTGGAGAAGACTGAGATTTTTCCTTTTGCTTTTCCTTTATAGTCGATAGTTTTGAGTTGATTTTGTGGTTTCTTCCTTGGTATTGGCGATTCCATCCCCCAGTGTATAGGTTGCCACTTTCTATTTAGTTTTGGCTCCATTAGAGATTGATGATCCATCAGTAAACCATGGGTTAGCCAATTGTTGTGACAATTCCAGTGGTCCCCACAGTCGAATAGGTGCCTCTTTTGGGGGAGGAGTGAGCAGTTTAGGGATGGAGATTATTGGCAACTGAACTATTTCCTCAGTGCAGGAAGTCACAGTCCCCTTTACTATCACATCCTGGTCAACAAGGGAATTCAGATAGGTATCAATTCCACTGTAATCCTTTCCTTCCACAGCTAAGCCTGAGAAGGACTCTGCCTTCAAAAGGATCCAATCCATAATTGTAAGGGTGCCTTTATGACCATGAGATGGTTGACAATGATTGAGTATAAGATTCTCCATGTATTGTAAAATGTCCACATTTGTTTCTCAAAAGAGATAATATATATTCTCTCTATATGGAAAGCATTTGCCATAGAAATCAACAGGCAAATATTGGTGGAATCCTTTTTGCTTTATGAAGAATCCTCATTTGCCATTCGCCAATAAATATGATATCCATAACTAAGGTATGACTTGGTTCAATATTGGTCAGGATTGCATGCACTGAGAAGAGCTCACCATCAGTTGCAAAATCTGCTCTTTGTTCCTGTCCCCATTGGAAATTAGCTGCCTTTCTAGTAACCCTGTAGAGGGTTTTTATAATAATCTGCAAGTATGGTATGTGATTTCTCTAGTGTGCAAACATAACAATATATTAGGAGCTGTATCTGAGGTTTGTCCCTGGGTGGTGGGAGTAAAGGCATGCATTACCATCTCATTCACTGTAACTTTAAAATTTAGAAAACAGCTAATTTAGAGTTAATCCTATCTGTCTCTGCTGGGATTAAAGGCATGGGCCACCACCCTGCTCAAATATTTTATCTTAGCTCCAAATCACTCCAACTCTGAGAGATTTAGAAAACAAGTTTGAACTACAGTAACACTTTGAATTTGTTTAAACATTTTAAATCTCTTAACTGTGTTTTAAATACCAAACAACAAAAATATCCTTTTTACTTAAGAAAAATCAAAAGCTGATGTCCAAGATGGCAATCTAACATTCAAACATGGAATTAAGACACATGGTTTAAAAAAAACAAATTTTTCATTTTAATCCAGTAAGGCACATGCATCTTTGGTAAATTTTCAATTGAAAATATTATTTTTTATTTTAATTTTTTTCATGCCTGATAAAACGAAAGGCATTTTTAGTCTTTATAAACTATTTTGGACTGAATGACCAAGCTGTCTGATGAACTATAATCTCTCTTATTTCAGGCAGTCTCTCTTGTTTGAGTCTATCTTTATAAATGTTGGTGGTATGCACAGCTTTTCTTCTCCTATAGAAACAAAGGCAAAACCTCTTCCTCAACATAATACATATCCCAGTTTAGATTCTGACATCAACACATCTTCAAAATTTACAGGATGATTTAATTCAGCAGTTTTGTCTACTATCCAATGTCTCTCTGTGTGTATTATTCCTATTTCATTAGCATTTAAAAACTTAAATTGATTAAGTTAATAAAGTTATTATTAAGTTAATAAAGGACAGCATATTCTATCTCTGGGGTCTTTATTACCCCTTTCTGTTTATTAAGCATAACTTTTTAAGTGTGATTAGATTTTTCTATAATTGATTGTTCTGGAATATTGTGTGGTATATCTGTAATATTCTTTATGCTAAAATATGCAAAATATTCATTTTACTAGAGACATATGATGGAGCATTGTCATTCTTAATTTGTACAGATATCCCCATGACAGCCATAGTGTGTAATTACAGAATCAGCCTTTCAGAATTTAAAGAAGTTGCTTATTGAAATTCTGAATATGTATCTATGGTATGGTTCCAAACTCTATAAAATGAAACACCTCCATTTGCCAAATTTCATTTATTTTGGGTACCTTTTGGATTACTTTCTATAGATAATGGAGTTGGGTTACACAAAGAATAAGTAGGACATTTCATTATAATTTCCTTTGCTTGTTGCCAAGTGATAGAAGAATCTTTCTTTAAACCTTTGTTATTAACATTTTGTTTCTTATGAAATTCTGAGGCTTCTAGCACATTTTCTATTAATAGCTGATCAGTTTCATCATTACCTTGGCTAGAGGGCCTGGTAGACTGCTGTGGGATGTTCTGTATGGTAAATGTGTTGCTCTGATTGGTTGGTAAATAAAACACTGATTGGCCAGTAGTCAGGCAGGAGGAAGTATAGGTGAGACAAGGAGGAGAAGAATTCTGGGAAGTGGAAGGCTGAGTCAGAGACACTGCCAGCTGCCTCCATGACAAGCCGCATGTGAAGATGCCGGTAAGCCACGAACCATGTGGCAAGGTATAGATTAATAGAAATGGATTAATTTAAGCTGTAAGAACAGTTATCAAGAAGCCTGCCACGGCCATACAGTTTGTAACCAATATAAGTCTCTGTGTTTACTTGATTGGGTCTGAGTGGCTGTGGGACTGGCGGGTGAGAGAGATTTGCCCTGACCATGGGCCAGGCAGGAAAACTCTAGCTACAGCAGACTCATATACAATGGATGATATCTATTTCTGACTACTCCTTATAGTTGAATAAAGAAAAAAATGAATTCTGAATTGTCTGGAATCAGTTCAGTGGTTTTAATATGTAAATTACTCTTTCTACATATTGAGAGTCAGTAGCTATATGAAGAGATTCAGGAAAATGTGGACATGCATGAGTCTCCCTAGAAAGGGGAAATAAATAAGATCTCCTGGGTAAACTGGGAGCATGCAGGGTGGAGGGCATGAGAACATGAGGGAATGGGAATGTTGATTTGGGGGAGGGACCAAGAGGGAGAGCAAGGAAAGAATATCTTGATAGAGGGAGCCATTATGGGGTTAGGGAGAAACCTGGTGCTAGGGAAATTCCCAGGAATGCACAAGGATGACCTAGCTAAGACTCTAGGCAATAGTGGAGAGGGTACCTGAACTGGCCCTCCCCTGTAATCAGATTGATGACTACCCTAATTGTTATCATAGAACCTTCATCCAGTAAATGATAGAAGCAGATGCAGAGATCCACAGCCAAGCATTGGGCTGAGCTACTGGAGGCCAGTTGAAGAAAGGGAGGAGAGATCATAGGAGCAAAGAGGTGGTCAAGATCATGATGGGGAAATCCACAGACAGATGATTCAAGCTTGTGGGAGCTTATAGACTTGGGACTAATAGCTGGGGAACCAGACTAGGCCCTATGAATGTGGATGACAGCTGTACAGCTTGGACATTTTGGGGGGCCCTGGCAATAGGACCAGGATTTATTCCTAGTGCATGAACTGGCATTTTGGAGCCTGTTCCCTATGGAAGGATGCCTCACTCAGCCTTGATGCAGGGGGGAGGGGCTTGGTCCTGCCTCAACTTGATATGCCAAACTTTGTTGACTCCCCATGGGAGGTCTTAACCTCTCTAAGGAGTGGATAGGAGTGGAGTGGGGTGAAGTGGGGGAGGAGAAGTGAGAAAGGGAACTGTGGTTGATATGTAAAAAGAAAAAAAACATTAAAGTAAAAGACAAAAAATGACATACAGCTCTGATTTTTTTAAACTAAATCATAAGGACTTTGAGCCACCTTACTTATTTTTCTTGACATATAACCTGCCTTTTCTGATTGACTTGCATCAGTGTAGAAAGTAAGGGGTCCAGAAATTGGTGCTCCTTTTACTATATGAGGGAGACTCCAATTCCATCTTTATAAACAGAAGTCTCTTGCTTTGGGGATATTTGTTGTTAATCTCTCCCAAAAGTTACTTCAAGCTCTTTGCTAGTGTTCATTTTCTGCCCATAATGAGGCAATTTCAGCATTAGTAAAAGGTATGACAATTTCTGCTGAGTCTATTTTTGCTAATTGACAAAATCTCAGTTTTTCCCTTTCAGAATGAATACAGGAATCTTTTCTATATAGGTGTTTAATTTTTACTCTCTTTTACACTGTTTGTATGCTAAAAAGATCCATCCCAATGTATTATCTTCTCTCTGCATAAGAATTCCTGTGGGAGAATGAGTAGAAAGCAAAATAACTAAAATACAACCAAGCTTTGGATCTGAGTATCCACATGAGCATCCTGTCATTTCTTTTCTAGCCAAAACAATTCTCCCTCAGCATCAGCTGATAATTTTCTGGACTATTTAATACCTTATCAACTTGTAAGGTTGGAAATAAATTACATAGCTCTTGAGTACTTCATCCATTTGTGGGCCATAGCCAATTAATATCTCCCAGCAATTTTTGAAAATAATTAAGATTTTGTTATTGATCTCTTCTGATTTGTGCTTTCTGAGGTCAAATTTTCTGTTACCCTTTCTTATATCCTAGATAATCAGTAGAATCTCCTCTTTGTATTTTTTTCAGGAGAAATTTGTAATCCCCCCAAAGACAAAATTCTCTTTACTTCATCAAACATTCTTTCTAAGGTACCTGCATCTGAATACACAACTAAGATTCATCCATATATGACAGATTTTAGATTGAGGAAACTGATTATGAATTATTTCTAATAGCTGTTGTGCAAGATATTGGCACAAGATGGCTCTTCAGCATTTTTTTTATGGTAGAGATTTCTACTGACAACTTTTAACTGGTTGAGCATTAACATAAGTATGCAATGTGAAAACAAATTTTTCTTTATCACATTTTTATAAAGGTATAGTAAAAAAGCAATCTTTTAAATCAATTACTGTACAAGACTATCCCTTGGGTATTAAAGAAAACAAGGGAATTTCAGGCTGTAAAGAGCCAATTGGCCGAATCACCTTATTTATGGATCTTAAATCTGTTAACATTCTCCATTTTTCTGATTTCTTTTTAATGACAAATACAGGAGAATTCCAAGGATTAATTGATTCTTCAGTATGTTGAGCATTTAGCTGCTTCTGTGCCAGATGTTCTAAGGCCTACAATTTTTTTGATGTGAAATGCCAGTGTTGCACCAACACAGGTTACTTAATTAACCATTTTACAGATAGGGTGTTTGGAAAATTTGAAAGAGCAACAGCTGTGGTGTCCTGTTTATGTACAACCCAAACTGCGTGTGACTGTTCTTGATAACATCTTTTAATATTTTTCTCAGAAGAATTCTTTATTTTATTGTTTATTACTGAGACTGGAGGAATGTTAATCTGTGTTTTCAATTGCTGCAACAAATAACTCCCTAAATTCACTGTATTAACCACATATAGCTTTGATTTTCTTATTTTTTCTTTGGCATTATACACTTGACTTGTCTTCAGCTTTGTTTTACCTGAGGTAGAGTTCCAATCCCTTGGAACTGAAAATTTACCTCCTGAAGAGGCCAATTTGCATGCCAGGATTATGGTGAAATGATTGTTACATCTGCTCCTCTGTCTAGTAAACCATCAAATTCAATGCCATTTATTTTTAGCTTTGGTCTCTGATCATTTATAGAAGTCTGCATCATTTATAGCAGTCTGCCAAGTACTTGTTTTCTGATCTCTTTTGAATTTTTTTGTTTTATCTCCTGAAGATGTTCTGTCCCTGATTACACCTAGAGCACTGTTGTTTTTAACAACAGACATTGAATCTTTTAATTGATCTGTGGATAAGTTTCTCTGATCCTGACAGAAGATGATTGTATCAAAATTGATATAGGGGCCTATGGGAGACCCCTTAGGGTGTTTCTCAATGGCAAAGGATCACCTTGCCTGTTCCTTGTCCAATGCTGACCTTTGCCATACCTTCTGCACATTCCAGAGGGCTGGTGCCCTCTGTTTGGATTATCTGTAGAAAAGATATTATTTCTAGATCCTCCTTACCTTCAACCCCTTTTCAAATGACCTAGTTTACCATAATTTAAACATCTGACATTTTGATTTTTGAAAACCTTTAAAAAATACTTCAATTATCAGAATAGCATCATAAACATGAGATTTAATATCAACTATATTTCTAATCCATTCATCTATTGGTGCTGATCTTACCTTTAAGAGCCTAATCACTCTTTTGCATTATGAATTAGCATTTTCAAAAGGCAAAGATTCAGTTAATATTTTTGTGATTTCTAGATCTTGTACTCTTTTACTTGCAGTTGAAGTCAATCTTGGCAAAAAATCAGTGAAGGTTTCTTCTGGCCTCTGTATAATTTCAGTAAATTACTTAAACCTCTTCCCTGATTCTTCAATCTTATAGCAAGAATTTAAAGCACAAAGAATTTATAGCACAAAGGTATAATCATCAAATTCAAGTTGCCTTTGTAATGTAGCACATTGACCCTCATCTAGAAACTGATCTTGGAAAATATTAATATCTCTAGCCCTATTTCATTTTTCTATGGCCCTAGCTTCCCCTTTCTACCCTGTTCACCACTGTAAATGAGGAACAGCTTCCAATATTGCCTTGCCAAATCTTTCCAGTCTTGGGGGATATTCTACTGGGTTGCCCTTGGATTTAAAATCTGCCTCACAAAGGATGAATGCATACCATGTGAAATGACTCCTTTCTTAAATCTCCTGAAATCTAATATTTCTATAGGATTCCATTTAAATTCTTGATAGCTTTGGGGATATCTATTATCTCCTGGTAGTTCTTGTATAGGAACTGGATAACTAAGGTTGGTTTTTTAACACCCTTGGGCTACCGTTCTTCAGTTTCATCATGCAGTGACATTGTAGGTTCTTGTCTAAATTCTTCTGTTTGTGTCTGAGTATGTTTCCTATTTTCATTTATAAGTCTTTCTAAAGATTGTATATTATCAATCCACTTTTCATATTTGGCATAAAAACCACTATGGCTCATATGGATAAAATATAAATTACCAAACTGGTAGTAATTATAACCAATATCATGTCAATCTCAGTTAAGTCATTTCATTTTCAAGCCATATAATAGAGCATTATTCAGTGTTCTAATGCCTTGTATTATATTTCCTATCCTTAACTTTGAAAGATTTTTCCTTTTAATGTTACTTAACTCTCTATGTGGGGACTTTCCTGGTGTCTCACCAAATCTAGAGGCTTCTCAGATTTTTCACAGCTGGTGTGTTTTCTCTGTATGTATGGTAGTGCCGTAGGATGGAGCACCAAATGTTTTTTTTTTTTTAATCTAAATTGTAACCATTCAATTTCATCAATAAATACTTGGGAATCAGATGTTGGAGTAAAAGCTTGCTAGCTCAGTGAGGTAGAGCAAACACCCAGTTAACCTTCCTCTTCTGCCAGTATCCCAGAAAAAGACCTTTCTCCTATGCCATCTCAAACAAAACTCCTCAAACTCAATGTCCCTCCTTTCTACTTCCTGTGTGTCTCTCTGTCCATCTTCCTCAATCCTTCTTACTCTTTATGGCTTTTTCCTATAAACTGGCTGCATGTTCTGCCTCTTGACCTACAGTTGACTTTATTTAATCCTATTTGTAATTATTTAAGCAGAAAGCTCTTGGATTAAAGATGCATGCTAGGGCTGACACACACCACAACTAGAAAGCTTTTTCCCCTGTAAATAAGGCAGTCTTTTGTTTCACAATGTGATCAAATATCCTGCAACACACTTGTTTTATTTTGAGGAGACTTTTTTATACTTTGCAACTTTTCCCAGTCCACTAACAAAACCTTTACACATCAATCCTATAGTTTATTAGTATTATCAAATTTTAGCTGCTTCTTTGTTCTGTTAAAAACTCACCACCTTTGCCATAATCATTACTCTGCAGCTTAAAACTTCAGGAAACAACTTCTATATGGTGACATGTTATTTGAAGCAACCTGAAATTTGCATTCCCAAGCCATGGTTATTCATATTTTGCACAACAGTAAACTATTTTGTAGCCCTTTGAGATAGAAGTTGAGTTTTGCATCAATAATATTAACATTGATTTCCAACATTTCTGAAAAAAATAAGAAAAACTCTGTATTTAATCTCTTAAAGTACAATGAAAGTGATGTTTAGTGGGAAACATCACTCTTAATGTTTTATTAATGTCAAAAAATTATCATGGTGTGGTTATGAAATTTGGTAGTTGGAATCATAATGGCTCCTGTAGGCTCAAATATTTGAATACTTGATCCTCAGTTGATGACACTGGGCAAGATTAGGATATATGGCCTTGTTGGAGAAGGTGTGTCATTGGAACAGGTTTTGAAGTATTAAATTCCCATGTTGTTCCCAATTACCCTCTCCTTTCCCCATATGATTTTAGATCAGTATGTAAGTTCTTAGCTACTCCTCTAGCTCCATGTCTTCCTGGTTTCCTGCTGCCATGTTACCCGCCATGTTGGTCATGGACTCACCCTGTGAAACTACAAGCCCCAATAAACTGTTTCTTCCATAAGTTGCCTTAATCATAGTGTCCTATCAACTGCCTTAGAAAAGTAAATAAGACATGAAGCACCACCTCTAAAGGCTCAGGAACTAAAGTCTTGACTATAGCTCGTAAGCCTTTATGGGGTATTTGGGCCTTGTGGACTCTTTTCTAACAGGTGAATTAATCAATAGATGAATCAATGGTTTAATAACATTATTGTGAGGTAGTGGAGCCAAGTAGCTGGAGCTGGCTCTCTGAAACAAGTAGGTCTTAGAGAAGTGCCCTAGAAGGCTGAGTCTTGTTCCTAGTTCATTCTCCCTTTTTCTGCTTTCCAGTCACCCTAAGGTTATCATTGCCTCCCTACTATACTTTCTGCTCTGAAAATGACTAATTACAGGCTCAGAAACAAATGAACCAAGTAACCTTTGACCACAACCCCAGAAACTACCAAATAAACTGTTTGCATTTTTATATGATTATCTTTCTATTTTGTCACAATTACAAGAAGACAAGAAAGGTAATTGATAACAAGTTGAAATTAAATGAATAACAATGTACAAAATATTTTAAAAGTGAAAGTTCTTTGCAAGAGGGTGTGGAGACATTCTAAGAATCAGGAGTCTTAGGTGCTAGATGACTTTAAGAAAACATTGTTTTGCAGACACCTCAAAGCAAGTGTATATGTAGACTGATAGATTGTGTCCCATGAACAAGCCTTGTGAAAGCCAAGATAGACAAAAATCCCAGCGTAGAGGTCATCAAGGTGGACATCCCTTGCTAAGGAACTATTAGCTTTTGGTAGTAGCTGGGGAGGGACAGTCAGTTTTTTATTTTATTTTATTTTATTTTACAATACAATTCGGTTCTACATATCAGCCATGGATTCCCTTGTTCTCCCCACCCCTGCCCTTCTCCCCTTCCCCCAACCCACCCCCGATTCCCACCTCCTCCAGGGAAAAGCCTCTCCTGAGGACTGAGATCAACCTGGTAGACTCAGTCCAGGCAGGTTCAGTCCCCTCCTCCCAGGCCGAGCCAAGCTACCCTTCATAAGCCCCAAGTTTCAAACAGCCAACTCACGCAATGAGCACAGGACCCGGTCCCACTGCCTGGACGTCTCCCAAACAGATCAAGCCAATCAACTGTCTCACCCATTCAAAGGGCCTGATCCAGTTGGGGGCCCCTCAGCCATTGGTTCATAGTTCATGTGTTTCCATTTGTTTGGCTATTTGTCCCTGTGCTTTATCCAACCTTGGTTTCAACAATTCTTCCTCATATAAACCCTCCTCTTTCTCGCTAATTAGACTCCTGGAGCTCCACCTGGGGCCTAGCTGTGGATCTCTGCATCCAGATCCCTCAGTCCTTGGATGGGGTTTCTAGCACGACAATTAGGGTGTTTGGCCATCCCATCACCAGAGTAGGTCAGTTCGGGCTGTCTCTCGACCATTGCCAGCAGTCTGTTGTGGGGGTATCTTTGTGGATTTCTGTGGGCCTCTCTAGCACTTTGCTTCTTCCTATTCTCATGTCGTCTTCATTTACTATGGACTCCTATTTCTTGTTTTCCCTCTCTGTTGTTGATCCAGCTGGGATCTCCTGCTCCCCCAAGCTTTCTTTCCCTCGACCCTCACCCTTCATTACCCCCACTCATTTCCAGGCTGTTCATGTAGATCTCTTCCATTTCTCTGTCATTGGGCGATCCCTGTGTCTTTCTTGGGGTCCTGTTTTCCAGGTAGCCTCCCTGGTGATGTGAGTAGCAGTCCAGTCATCCTTGTTCCACATCTAGTATCCTCCTATGAGTGAGTACATACCATGTTTGTCTTTCTGAGTCTGGGTTACCTGACTCAGGATGATTTTTTCTAGATCCATCCATTTACCTGTAAACCTCATGATGTCATTGTTTTTCTCTGCTGAGTATTTGGAAATCAATATGGCGCTTTCTTAGAAAATTGGGAATCAATCTCCCCCAAGATCCAGCTATACCACTCTTGGGCATATAACCAAGGAATGCTCAATCATACCACAAGAGCACTTGCTCAGCTATGTTCATATCAGCATTGTTTGTAACAGCCAAAACCTGGAAACAACCTAGATGCCCTTCAACTGAAGAATGGATAAATAAAATGTGGTATATATACACAGTTTTTGTTTTTATTAATGATGTTACCACTGGTAGGTTGATCATACATCAGGCCCCAAGTGCAACACTAATTGGGCAGCACAAATTGGACACAGTGGAGAAAGAAGAGGGGAGGAAGTGATCTCAAAGTTGGGTGGGAAGGGATGGGTGATTAAGTGAATTGTAAGTATTAAGGGGAGATGTTGAGGAAGTGAATATGTTCACAGTGCTATGTTTGAAATTCTCAAAGAAATAATAAAAATCCTTTCATGAGAAAGATAATAAACATAGAAAATTTTATAGGGCTTAGCAAATGTCAAAATTAGAAGCTAATCCTAATGTATCATGAAAATATGAACTACATATAAACCAAAAAAAATTGTTCTTAAGGAAAACAATTAAAAGAGATGATGATGGATGTAGCCTGAAGATATACAAAAGAAAAAATAGAACAATAAAAATGAAATTCATAGATACAGAGAAAATTTGAAGACTCAAAAAAAGTACAAATTTTAAAATAAATTTGCTAAGCTGAACTGATCCTATAAAAGAAAAAGACTAAATTGACACTAAAGGGGAAATGAGCAAGCGATGAATCAGGAATGAAATGAGGAAGATGGCAGCATTACCCCTCAGAAGTTGTTCAAAGGGGTAGGTATAGCATCTATTGCTAACTCAGAGTCAGGGTTGAAAAGAAGGTTACCAGCAATCTACTTACAGCATGTGTCCAGAAACCTTCCTGGTGTCCAGGAAAATTGGGAAATACAGACCATTATCTTAGTTTCAATATGCCCAGTCTAAAGTCATGGCTTTTATATGAAGATGAAGGGAGATAACTAAAGTTGAAAGAACCAACAAGAAATAACTAAAACATGCACTTAAAATGGTAGTTACAGTAATTACAGACATACGATATTTTACATATACTGACTGAGACTCCCATGGCAGAGGATACTCTTATGCTAGATATTAATGCATCTTAAAAAGCCAGCAGCCTGGGAGTAATATCATACTGAGTTGGTAATTAAAAAATAAATAGGAATTGATGTGACCAGGGCCTGCAGAAACAGTCATACATGATATTCCTTGATAGAATTATGTAAAGCTTAGGAGTAGGTGATTATCTTTGTAGTTATTATCTTAATTTTGTAGGGAAAATTATACTCCTGTGTTACAGCACATAGAGCCTGCAGGGGTCTGTGCTTGGTTTTCTGTATATACATTCTGGTTGTGTGGCTTGCTGTTTTTGTGGGATTCTTAATAGTGGGAGTGAGTGTGTCTCTGACTCTATTGCTCACTCTTGAGACCCTTTTCTTCCAACTGGGTTGCCTCGCCTAGCCTTGAAATGAGGGTTTGTGCCTAGTCTTATTGTATCTTGTTATGCCATATTTGGTTGATATCCTTGGGAGGCCTGCTCTTTTCTGAAGTGAAACAGAGGAAGAGTGGATCTAGGCGAGAGGGTAGGTGGAAAGGTCTATGAGGAATTAGAGAAGGAGAAACTGTGGTCAGAATGTATCATAAGAGAGAATAAATAATGAAGACAAAAAACAATCAGGCTTGGACCATCATATTATCATTTCTTGAAGCAGACACAATTGTCTATCCCTGGATTAGAATCTTACATACACAAGAGGGCAAGATTGATTGATTGATTGATTATGTTGAAAATTAGAAGATCCATATGACTAATTCTATAATATTACAAATTCTGTGCTGTGTGTGTGAGCACATGGTAACAACCATAAATTTTTCAGTGGTACAGACCATTAGCCTTGGAATTTTGTCTTCATTTATATGTTCATTTATTTTTGAGATTACTTGTCTCCCTTTGTAGGGAAGCTAACACTGCATTTTTCAGGTTTCTGTATTCTGGAATTAAATGGAGGTAGACATGTTTCCACAAAGGTTTTTATGCCCAGGTTATTGATTCTAGTCCAATCTGTTGCCCAGTTCTATACTGGTTTGATTGTTTACTTATTGTCAAGTTGTGATGTCTACATGGCTCTGTATTTCTCATTTAGTTTCAGATACCTAACAATTCTGTCAATCTTCTCATTTAAGGGGAGCTTGTAGACTTCGTGTGTTTATAACCATTTTTAGCTATTTATGATACTAAACACTCTAATGATATATTTAGATAATGAACACATAGTCTAATAAATTTAAAATATTATAAGAAAAAAGGCAAAAGGGTACTATGTCTTTCTGTTAAGTTAATGCTTCTGTGTACTCCTATATGTACCCTTTAGAAAACAAATTTTTTCATAATGTTTTTTAATACTGAAAGATAATCAAAAATCTTCAAATGTATGATTGTATTTGCTGCTTTAGGCTATTGATTTTATATGTGTAGTTAATATTACTTTCAGATAGAAGCTACTCTGGTAAGGAGAATGTAATTTGAATCCATGTGGGATTTTCAATATTCTCATTACTAGACTACCTAAGTAAAGATGTTTAAACTCTGTAGTCATTCACATGCAATACACACACACACACACACACACACACACACACACACACACACACACGTATGTGTCTTTCTGGCAAAATGTTTTGCCTTAGTTTAAACTTATTTCATATACTGTAATACTATATCAATATTTGCTCAATTTTAGAGCATTTTCTTACCAGGAATATATAATTATCTTACTACATTTTTACTTCATGAGTAATAACATCCTTTCTATAATAATATATACCTTATACAAAGAACAATTTGATTTGTGCTCCATTTCTCATGTATTTCATTGGCAAACACTTTAACATAGCTTCATCAAATATAAATTACAACGATTAATTTAATGCAGCATGCAGAGTGAAATAGGAATAAAAATTTACATTAAAGAACCCTTTTAGTAATTCAACAAAGGACGTGGAATGTGGCTTCCCAACACAGAGAATAAAATTTTACTTGTGAGTTTAACATTTTATTACCTCGTAATTTGATTCACTTTCATTGTTTTATTGTGTCTATGAAAACATGCTTTTGTCCTACTCAAAGGTAGGTAGAAGAATACTACCATCAAATAAGTGCTAAACTAACCCAGAAATTTGGAACATAAAAGAAACAAAGTTAATCAAAACAGGCCTGGATCACTTTAAGCTAAAATAGACATAAAGTAGTCCTTTACAGAGCACTGAATTTATTTAGACAAATGAGTAATCAAATAAACTTGAAATAATGATTATTTAGATCTCTTGGCTATTTAGATGTGCACCAAATGTAGGTTCCTTAACAAAAAAAGTAAGACAAAGTATTTTTTGTGATTGTTTCAATTATCATCGATTATTTTCATTGATTATTTTATCAAACATCTCAGCCAAGTTTTCAGGGAAGTAAAGCCAATAATATACTTGAACCTCCATATAGATTTATTGTATTTACATGTACTTATGTGATATGGCAAGTTCTAGATCAGTTGCCAAATCCAAAGGCTGAACTCCAGAGTTCAACCTGTGGGAAGAATTTTAGTTACTGCTTTTTAAAAATTTCATCTGATTCTGTGGAACACATCACATACAAATACATTGACAAAAAGCTCATTAATATAAAAGTATACATTACACATTGCATAGTATTATACACACATATGTTTTTCTAGTGCCCTGTATTCTCAGTATTTAGTTTTCATATAAAATATGCTGGAAATAAATAAACCAATACTTATTGTTCTTTAAGAAGTATTTTTCTCAGCTATAGATCTCCCTACTATAATTTTCAGCTAAAATGAAAATTTTCTGCCCTGGATTTTCAAAGCTCTTATTTGTCAAAACTACCTACTCAATAAAAGACTCATTTTATATGTTCTAGTATTCCCAGAGCCCCGCTATCTTGTTCTGCAGAAGAATAAAGAGACTTTTCCTGTAATGATAGCTGTGTGTGTCCATGTCAATTGGTCTATGGCTAACCTAAAATTAGCAACTAATGTTTAACTTTTAATCTCAGAGACAACACAATGGCTATCACACAGATGACACGTAGTTATGACAAGTGAATAAATGTGATGATATTTAGGAAAAAATCTCATATATGACTTAGGGTCTATATAAGGATACATAAATTTCCAGATAAAGGGAATAGCTTTCATTTTATAATGATCACAATGTCTTTAACAGCCATGTAGTATTATTTTTCTTAAAAGATTTCAAAATTAAGAGTCAATTATAGAAAAGATAGAGCCCAGACTAAATGCAGTGTCTCTCATAATTGTTACACTCTTTGTCTCCATAAACACATAAATTAATGGTGAACAACACTTTCATATTTTTTCCATTATATTGAAAATTCCTGTGAAATAACTTGTGCCTCATAACTGATGGACTGATATGGTATCCTGATTTCATAACATTATAAATTATTACAAACTTCTAACTAGTATATTTGAAATTTTTGCATCAATTGTCAGTTTGCATACACACATGCATTGATAAGGCATCCATGTCTGTGTTCTGTGCCGAGGACTGTATATTCAGATAATCCTGCCTTCCTGAGTGACCTCAAAACTGTGGCTACTTCTTAATTCAAACTAGCCAGTGTTTACCATGTCATTATTTCAATTATTTTAAAATTGAAGATTTCTATGTGCATATATATGTGTGGCTGAATATATATACATATTATGTATATTATTGTCCACATTTGGAAATATGTCTGTCATACTGGATAAAATAAGAAGGGCTTTAGCTGTTTTAAAATAAGTGTTGGATAAATGATGAAAATTACCATAAGAACAGTTGATTAAATGTGATTTTAAAAGTTACCTCTATGAATATATATTGTGGCAGCTATAATTTTTCCATTCTGGAAAATAATGACACTGTCATCATTTAGAATGAATATTATCATGAAAAATACTTTCGAATTCTTTTCTCAAAGATTACTGAGAGGCTTCAGTGAATTAGAAAAACTAAATTTTTGTTCAAGACTAGAGAGATTCTCATACTTTTAAAATTCACACAAAGTAATGCTAAAGTGGGTCAAAAATAATAAAATTACATAGGAAACAAAAGTTACATTCTTTTTATTGAGCCACCGTGTGGTAAGAGGAAAAATAAGATGTCTCTGGTAAAGTTATTGCCTGGGCAATGACACACACTTTGATGGATAAGCATCTCCTAAAGTGCTGTATTTATACACCCAAGTATCAAAGTGCTTGCTTTGTAATATGTATGATCATACTGAATCCAAATTGAAAGGTTACTAATGTAAAAACTATAAAGAAGATAAAATTATTTTAAAAGAAACATGTTTTTAAAGATGATGCAGATCATTGGTTTCAAAAACCAAAAAAAAATTTTTTTTTCTGTGATTAGCTTTGCCTTAAATGTCTCTGAAAAAGTAAGTGATTTTCAAGACACCTGTTTTCCAAGGATGACAGCTAGGCAATAATCTGAGGTTTACCCCTTGCAACCACATAGTGAAGCTGTGGCAATGCTGTCCTTTCTAGGGATTCAAAAGAAGTGGGGTGACTGTTGACCCCATGCATGTGTCTCTCTCTCTGTGTGTGTGTGTGTGTGTGTGTGTAGGTGTGTGCATATATGTATGAATGTAATCACATGAGTATAAAACTGTGAGTATAGTCCAGAAGTAAACTTGGAGTGTCTTCTGGAGCTCACCAGTTTGGCTACTGTCCTGGCTGTCCAGAAGGCCCCAGGGATCCATGTGTCCTTTGCTCTTCTCAACTGAAGTTACTGGTGTGCACCACCGTCCACAGCTGTCTCTGTGGGTCTTTAATTCAGTTCCTCATGGTCCCATGTCAAATATCTTCTCTCCTGAGATACCTCCCCGGCCCTAATACTGAGTTTGTTACCTGTGCAGCTATGGGAATTCTTTAACAGGAAAGGAATTCAGTGTCACAGATAAATGCTCAGCTGACTTCACATTCTCTGTCTGCATAACAGGAAAAGGGAAGCCAGAAATTCTACAAAAGTCATGCATGTCTGTCTCCACATGCTGAAACTGCGGAGAGAGACTGAAGATTCAGAAGTGTCTTTTGTGTTAGAAGGAAAGAGAAGTGCTGTGTGTTGATGGCCTAGGTAATTTTTAAGGAGAGTTTTCTATTAATACTTTATGGGGGTCTCCTCTTCATGCATTTTCCTCTTCAGAAAAGGGAGCCTGTTCGGTGAGTTTCAGGCCAGGTACCAGGCTTCAACTACCTTTCCTTATTCTGCCTTCATTCTTTTGACACTATAATAGCCTGTAAATTTTTAAAACAAACATGTTCAGAGAGTTGGGAAAATAAGTTCAGTTTAGGAGGTCTTAAGAACTATCCTGTTGGCCAATAGCATGGCAAACACTCAGCCAAGGGTATTTCTTTTAGAACAAACCCATAGAAAGGATGACCTTAGTATGGGTAAAGCAGCTGACTTCAATGTGTGGACACAGAAAATTGAGTTCCTGATCTTGGCTTCATGTAATTACACTGTGCTAGGAGACTGCTGATTATAGCTGTATATTTTGGTTTTACACAGAATACCTAAGTCAGTGATTTGCAGTATTATGGATGTTTTGGATACTATGACGTCAGACAATATGTTGTTCTTATATAGCCAAGTGATAGTTTGACTGGTCTTTTGCATTATTTCTGCAGACTCTTAGAAAAAGGGTATGTGAGAGCCTTATACCAATATAATAAACCTATTCTGTGTAGCAGTAAAATAATGTATTTAAAAAATTTGGTGAACATAAAATTTGCCTGTATACTGCTAAATAAGACCCCATATCCCTGCCATTGCTTTTTTATTCCAGAGCTGGGTAAGAGGCCTCTCTTTAATGGAGCTAATCTCTTTACTTTGTAAGCACAGGCCTTGGCTGCAACATTAATTTATGAATGCTCCTTTCCTCTCTAAACTGAACTTTTTCTATTCCTTTGTGCCTTATTTGCTCTTTTTTAATTGTAGACAAGGTCTACAATGATAGTGATTATTTATAATCATGTGATGAAGTGAGAATAGTCTGTCTTGAAATCTCCATCAATTAAATTTGTCCATTAATTTAACATTTAGCTTCAGGTAAGTTCTTAGGATGTTGGCAGAGAGCAACCAGAAAGTTCACCAACTATCACAGGAATGGTATCTAGCCCAGTTGCTAATAGAGTCACCCATGAAACTTCTTGAGCTGGCTCTCTACAGTCCACATTGTTCTCAGGATGACTGTCTTCCAGTCTCCTACTATGAAGGCCTATTAAGCCCTGATTATAGCATTCAATGGGTTTTCTAGTTCAAACTTCCAAAATCTTCAATTTTCCTTAATAAAACAACATGATCGGGTCTGTGACAGAATATCCTATTCTGTGGATCAACTTCTGTATTAGTAACTTATTGCTGTGATTAAATACCATGACCCAGGTAACTGGTTGTTTACATGAGAGTGATTCTCATAGGCTCATATATTTGATTGTCTGGTTGCTAATTGGTGGAATGTATGTCTTAGTTAAATGAGGTGTGACACTGGGAGCGGACTTTGAGGTTTCAAGAACCCATCCCAGGCCTAGTAGTCTGTCTGTCTCTCTCTTTTCTTCCTTTCTCTCTCTTTTCTTCCTTTCTCTCTTTCTTTCCTTCCTTCCTCCCTCCCTCCCTCCCCTCCTCCTCCTCCTCCTCCTCCTTCTTCTTTTTCTTCTTCTTCTTCTTCTTCTTCTCTCTCTCTCTCTCTCTCTCTCTCTCTTCTTCCTTTATCTCTTTCTTTCTTTCCTTCCTTCCTCCCTCCCTCCCTCCCTTCCTCCTCCTCCTCTTCCTCCTCCTCCTCCTCCTCCTCCTCCTCCTCCTCCTCCTCCTTCTTCTTCTTCTTCTTCTTCTCTCTCTCTCTCTCTCTCTCTCTCTCTCTCTCTCTCTCTCTCTCTCTTTCTTCCTTTCTTTTCTTTCAATAAAGTATCTCTCTGAAGCCCAGGCTGCCCTTGAACTGATGGGTTATCCTACCTCAGCTTTTGAAGTTCTAGAAATGCAGGCACACAAGCCATGCCTGACCTTTTCTACACACTTCAGAGCCAGCACTTCCTGTAATGATTAGAACAATTAGTGTTCATTAACATTTTATTTTGTTATTCTTTGTCATCAGGGAAAACTCTAATTCAATACTTAATTACTGAAAAGTGGTCATATTATAGTTTCTTAGTCTCATTTAAATAATTAGACTTGTAATATGCATTTTTAAAATAATTTTTGTTTGCAATCTGTATTAATTATAATTAATAAACTTCAAAAAGATTTAAGATGTTAGTGATGTTTGTGTAATCTCGGCTAATTAACTTAATTCCAAAGGTATGTAAAACTAGAGTATCAATACTTTAATTCTTTTTAAAAAAACAGTTAGTTTAGTAGTTTTATAGATTTAAGAGAAGTAATATGAAATATTTCATAATTGTGAAGTTTCTTACATATATAATGAATGCTACACTGTGTCAATATGTTTGAAATTCTTGTAAATATCTAAACCATTCTTATTTTCTCTTATTAGACTAACAGGTTCAAGGTCATTATTTTGCATGTTACAACTATTAGACAATTAAACAATTTGCTTAGCTAATGAAAGCACTTATGTGTGAATTAATTCTACAAACACATTTAAATTCTTTTGGTGCTTGTACTGAGCTAAAGCCAGGAGCACTAGAAACATTTCTTATGTTATTGTGGAGTTTAGAGTTTTCTCTTCACTCAGTCTAAATAAATGTCCAGTAAGAGAAAACAGAGAAGCATTCTTGGAAATGTGGAAAATTTGTGTTCAGCGTTCACTTGCTAATTTTAATTTCTTTGATATACTTAACAAATAATATTTTTTACAGAATCAAAGAAAGTAGAAAGGAGTACACATAATTTTATAAATTTTATTCACTCTAATTTCAGGTTTTATTTTTAAAGGTTGATAACAATGTTTTATACACACACACACACAGTGTGTGTGTGTGTGTGTGTGTGTGTGTGTGTGTGTATGTGTGTGTGTAGTGTATGTATGGCCAATATCTGGCCCATGAATTTTAGGGGAATTCTCCTGTCTCCCTTTCTACTTCAGCATAGGCATGTTAGATTTATAGATTCATTCTACTGCATGTGCTTTGCACAGGTGTTTTGAACCCTAGTTTTCCTATTTTAGTGGCAAGTGTTTTTTTTTTTTTTCTCAAATCATCTCCTCATCCTTTGAAAACAATTTTTTCAATGTGGCAAAAACTTAAATATTAAGAAAATACGTGTTTATAATAAAATATATATCATTATAAGGCATCTTGATCAAAGAAAGTTACAGAAGATAGAATGTATTTGGACTAACAGTTTCACAGTGTTAGAAGCTGTGATGGCAGAGCAGAGCAGAGGCAGCAGAGAGGCATGGCAGCTGGAACAGAAACTGATTGCTCATGGGCTGCAAACATACAGCAGAATGTGAACTAGAAATGGAATTGGTCTTTAAGCTCCCAACATCCACTCCCAGTGACATACTTTCTTCTGCAAGGCCACACCACCTAAACATATCCTCACAGCGCCACTAACTGGGGACCAAGTACTCAAATGCCTCGGACCGTGGGCAATGTCTCAGATATTGCAATCAAAATACAACACAGAGATTGCCTTGGTGTCTTTCACCCTTGTTAGTTACTATTTCATTTCTTTAATGTTTTACTATTGTGCTCAGTGTCTTACAGTGTACCTGCATAATTGAGTTTTGTACATTGTGAATAGACAGCTGAGAAAACTGCCTAGTAGTAGATTTGCTACATCAGGTTACATGCAAATTCAAAGTTTTTACCTGAAATTTTCATTTGTTGTGAGTATGGCTGTAGCACAAACAGCACAGAACTGTGTGACACCCATTTTACTTGGTATACTAAGTTTTATTGTACTAAAAACATAAAGGGAAAACATCGGGAAATTCCGTGTCATATTTTCTTAGAATGCAATCTTATGTCTATTTTTGAGGTTTAATATTTTCATACTTATTAGGCAATCTTTCTTGAGGGTTTGTATTCTTTACTTATTTCTTGTTATTTATTTTTACTCATCACAAATTATTTTTTTTAAATTCTATACACAATGGTCTAAAATCAATACAATCTCACAAGTCAACATAACACTATGAATATGATTTGAGTTTCCTTTTCATAAATATGCATAGTTATAAGATAATAATCTTATACTAATCATTTCTTATGGCCCCTTTTCATTAAAATATAATCTTGGTAATTTACACACTAAATGAATCGATTTTAAAGTTGTAGAATATTCATCATATACATATGTATAATATATATTTTATGTTATTTCATATCATGGCAGCATTGCAGTGATAATTATTATACATTAATACATATTTATGTGCATATTCATACACAAATAACTTGTATGTTTTCACCTTAGGATATGGTCATTGGCATGAAAAAGCTGAGACAAATTTATTCACATTTTAAGCATTAATATGTATTATAAAGTTGACTTTCACCAATGTTACACAATTTTACAAGTTGAAACCTGGTTTTCTACTAGAATTGTTGTAAAAATATACCCTGCTTTTTATTCTTTGATGACACAATCAAATTCCAAGTTAGGTCAGAAGCTACACAGGAAGTATTTCATCTTCAGGCGTTAGAAGAAGCTGAAGATAGAGATCTGGGTGCAGACTTGAATGTGGATTAGGCCCACAAGTTCATAGGAATTTATTTACCTTGTTGCTGCTCAGGCAGAAGCTGTGGACCCAGGTTAGGGACCATATCTGTCTCTGGGTAAGGTCTACAGAAATGTGAAGGGTAGCACAACTTGATGGACAATCTACAGACACAAGCAGGGAGTCCAAACTAACACAGGACAATATCTGACTCTCAAAGGAAGACTTGAGATTGAGCTAGAGGAAAATGAAACCTTGATCACACTACGACTCACAGAAAGACTTGAGATAGAGGCTCTGGCTCTAAGCGCTATTCTCAACAAGGGAAATCATACCTCAGCTATGACTTAGTAATCTACAGAACATTGCAAATGCTACCCCTGAAAGAATAAAGGGCTTTAAATTTAAAAAGTAAAACATACAAAAGAAAGAAAGGAACTCTTCCACAAATTGCTAACAATGGTGCCAAATGAAAATGACCTGGGAGAACTACCAAAGGATTTGAAAGAAGGATTATAAGTATATTCAAGAAATGCAAATAGACATGAGTATACTCTAAGAAAGCAAAATCAAAGTGAAGCAAGGAGGCCAATCTAAGATCTGAAAATAGAATTCAACAAAAAGAAAGAATTGGTAATGAAATTTCAAATTGAAATGAATCTGGCAATGAAAAACTGATTAATCTAAATAAAATTATCCATGAAATGTCTGATATTGAACACTTGGGAAAAGATTATCATGGCTAAATAAAAAGTCAGAATTTTATCATTCAGTAAAATTCAGAAACACATTTATAAAAATGTCTGAACAGAACATGCAAGAGCTGTGGGACACCAGGAAAAGACATAATCTTTGAATTATGGGCATAAAAGAAGAATAATATAATAAAGACACAGAGAGCATTTTTAATAAAAATTATAAAATACAATTCATCAAACATGTAGGAAGAGATGTTCACTTAAAGACAAGAGGCATATAGAACTCCAAATATACAGTATCAGAAAAAACCTCCCCATGACATTTTATAGTTAAAACAACACTGAATTAAGAAATGATGTTAAAAGCTGCAAGAGAGGAAGATCAAATTATTTGTAAAAGCATGCACATCAGTGCACACCTGATAGTCAACAGAAACTTTTAAAACCAGGAGGCTTGGAAGAATGTATTTCATGTTCTGAAAAACTACAACTATCATGACAGACTATTATACTCAGCAAAAGTGTCTAGTAAAATTAGAAGAGAAATAAAAGCCTTCCATAATGAAAACAGACTAGAGGAATTTATGATCCCAAGCCAACTTTTCTAAGCTACTAGGAGGAGTATGTCAGTCTTAAGAGAAGGAAAAAAAACATCCAAGAGGTCCTTGGAAATGAATAGACAAAGATTCCAAAACAGTTAATCAAAAGGAGTTCGAGAAAATACTACAAAACCAGAAAATCCCTGAAATTAATACACATCATTCAATAATAACTCAATGCTTGTGATCTCAATTCCCTAACAAATGCACATTGATCAGCAGTTGGATAAGGAAGCATATTCTATCTTTTCACTTCTTGAGAACCATATCTCACACCTTAGGGGAGGAAGATGAAAAAATTCCACAAACAAATGGTACTAAAAACAAACAGCTATATTTATTCTAATATTTGATAAGCAAGCTACCAACAAAAACAAGCCAGAAAGAGATATGCTAGGTTACTTTATACTAATTAAAGGAGCCATCTATCAAGAGAACATTACAATTCTAAAGCACATATTCAACAAACATAGATGCACAAACCTTCACAAATGAATTACAATTTCATCTAAAATCAAGGATTAATATGTGACTACAATGCCTCAGTGCCATCAATAAATAGTTCTTTTGTACAAAAATTAGAGAAACATTGGTATTAAATGTTGTCATAAATTAAACAGGCCTAATGGGTATTTACAGTATATTTCACCAAAATATGAAGGAATACACAATCTTAGCAGTCTATGGAACTTTCTAGACAATTAGCCTCATATTAGTATACAAAGCAAGACTCAGAAAATAAAAGAAACTTGAAATAGTATCCTGCCTTCTGACAATAATGGAATAAAACTAGATGTCAACAGCTCTAGAAACAATAGAGAGTGCACAAAATAATGGAGACTAATTATCTTGCAGAATAGGATCAAAGGAATTAAGTTGAGAAGGAAATTTAAACATTTCTTGATTAAAATGAAAATGGAAACAGAAAACACCAAATTCTATGGAACACAATGAAGGTAGTTCTAAGGAAATTTAAAAATTTATTGATTTGAATGAAAACGAAAACATGAAACACAAAATTCTATGAGACACAATGAAGTTAGTTCTAAGAATAAGTGCCTACAGAAAACACACACACACACACACATACACACCAAACTCTATGGGACACAATGAAGATAATTCTAAAAACAAAATGCATATATATAAAGAGAAAAAAAATACCAAACTCTATGGGACACATGTAGACAATTCTAAGAGTTCTAAGAATAAAGTGCCTACATTAAAAACAGGGTGATTCTTAAACTAATAACTGACTCATTCACTTAAAGAATTTGGAAAAACAAGAATGAACACAACTCCCAAAACAGATAATAAAATTCATTGTTGGATTAAAAAGGAAAAAAACCCAAGAACAACAAATATTATAAAGAATAAAAAAATATTACAATGAAGCAAAGAGTTGGTTCATTGAAAAGATTAAGAAGAATAAAAACCTTCAGACAAATTAACAAAAAGAGAGATAACCCAAATTAAAAACATGAATGAGGAAAGGGTATGAAAACCTACAGGAAAGAAAGGTCAAGTTAGTTATGAAAGCATTCATGTCAGTATAACACATGAAAAGTGACGGCACTGCTGGAGGCATCATCACCTGAGATTTCAAGATATACTACAGTAACAAAAACAGCATTGGTACTAGCATGGAAAGAGACACCACATTGTTGAATAGAATTGCAGATCTCATATAAAAGCCTATGCTCCTATAGCCACATGATTGTTCACAAAGTGACTAAAGGTGTACATTGGAGAAAAGATATTATCTTCAACAAATGGTGCTGAGCAAACTAGAGAGGTACCTACACATGGAAGAATACAACCTGGTCTTTTTTTTTTCAATCTATATATAACCCAATTCTAAATGTTTCAAGGACCTCAAAACACAACAAGATATCCTCAATCTGTCAAGGTAGAAATCAGGTAATATATTTGAACTCAGAGGCACAAAATGGAACTTTAACAAAACCCAGTAACATAGGCACTAAAACCAACAGTTGACAAATGGAGCCACATGAAACTAAGAAGATTCTGTACAATAAAGACACCATGATTCAAGTGAAGAGGCAGCCTACACAATGGACAAAGTCACCACAGCTATTATACATTTGACAAGGGTTAGTATCTAGATCATACAAAAACAAAACAAAAACCTCAAAAACTAAACACCAAGAAATCAAATAACCTAATTAAAAATTGGGTCTTGGAGATAAACAGATAATTCTCAAAAGAAGAAATATAAAAGGCAAAAGAATGATTTTAATATTTAATATTTGCATCTATCATGGAAATTCAAATTAAACTACTCTGAGCCAAGTGGTGGTGGTGAACACAGGCAGATCTCTGTGAGTTCCAGTACAGCCAGGTCTACACAGAGAAACCCTGTCTCAAAAAACAAACAAACAAACACAAAACAAAAAAAAGCTATTTTGAGATATCATCTGATTGTAGTCAGCATTACTAAGATCAAAAATCCAAATCACAATCAATACTGATGTGGATGCTGGTAAAGGGGGCATACTTATTCACTGTCAGTGTGAGCACAAGTTAGAAAAGCAATTGTGAAAATCAGTAAGGTTATTCTTCAAAAACAAAACAAACAAACTAAAAAGAAATGGATTTACCGTATGAAAAACTATACAACTCCTGGGCACAGTCCCAAAGGACTTGATACAGAATACAATACCTAATACATAAATACTTATTCGTCCATATTCATGGATGCTTTATTCACAGTAGTCAGAAAATGGGTGCAGCATAATGTCCCTAAACTGCTGAATGGATATTGAAAATGTGGTACATTACCCAGTCATATATTAGTCAGTTGTAAAGAAAAGTAAAATTATGACATTATCAGCTAAACTGTATGAGGTAATACAGATTCAGAACTACAAATGTCATGTGTTTCCACTCATTTGTGAGACGTTGTATAAATATGCTGATGTTGGCATACTTATAGAAGTCAGTAAACTAGTAAGGGGCCATGGTGTTGGTGAAAAGAGGCTTCAAGGGAAGAGGGTAGAGACATGAAAGGGGTAAGGGGGAATAGTTAAGGAGGCCTAAAGTTCCCAACACAACACTATCAAGCTACAAACACAATGGAACCCACATAACAGTTTCAGCAATTTTGAAAACCTTAGAACCAGATAGGGGATGGTATAAACTACAGTCTGAAGGCAGGATGCATGATCTATCTTTGGCCAGCATGAAGAAAGGTTATGACGGGTGAATCTCTCCCTCTTCTGCCATTTGCTTTATTCCTTCCTTCCAAGATTAGATGATGTTTCAGCGTGGGGAGGGCACCTGCTTTCTTTAGACGTTGACTGGATCATGTGTGAAACACTGGTAGGGACCTTCAGAAACACTTACACGTGGCTTCGATTAATCGGTATGTGATTTCAACCATCTCAGGTCCTGAGGAGCTTAATCATGTTCTTTCATGGCCTACCCACAGGAAACTTCACTCCTCCCTGCTACTCTGTGATAGTCATACCCAGTCAGACGGCATAGACGATGTGACTGTCTTGCCATTAGCCTTCTTCTCAATTTATTTCACTCACTGAGATAAGTCAGAGCACAGTGGACCATTTGTATCTATTTCCTCTTATTTTTTTTTAATCCTGTGTTTCATAAATATAATGGAAGTTAGCTATTCTTACATTTTTGTACCTAGGGCTTTTCTACATTCTATGTTCATGTTTCACACTCTGATGTCCTTTATCCCATCTGTCTGGGTTTCAGCAGAACACAGATAGCTAGGAGAATTAAAACATACATCTTTGTAATTATGGTTTAGTTCTTTCAAAATACCATAGGCATGGCTGTTGTGATAGCTGTTCACTGTTGTCCCTTCAAAACTTAACAAGAATTTAGATGATAGGTCAGAAGAGATGTTCTCTTCACTCTTCCAAAATTTCAGGTACAAACTGGAGAAGTGGAAAAGCTTTTCAGAATATTTAGTATTGGAAGGGGCTTGATGAATTTGGAAAGTTGATGCAATTAAGCACTAGTGTCTGTAATTCAGTATCAATGCAAAACAAATACTTAAAGTCATAGAATAAGAAATAAGTCAAATCTATTCGAGAAAAAAAATTCAAAGTTTGAAAGGCTATATTTAATAACACCCCACTGTGCTTTGCTGAGATATCCTGTAAAAATGGCCTCTTCCAAGCACGACACACAGACAAAATTACATTTTTTGTTCATGAAAATGTAAAGCATGTGAATTTATATAATTTGATATAGTTTAATTTTTAAGATAGGACTACAGAATACTCAGCCAATGTTAATCCAGTCAATTCTCTTCTATTTTATTTCTATTATGTTATAATTTACATTAAAACAGAAGGTAGAAAGAAACTTCTATAAACATTTTCTGAGATTATGCTATCACACATCAGTTTATCTTTCCTCTGTTGGTGGGTTCCTTCTCTACCATTAAGCAGACATCTAAATAAAATAAGTGTATTAGTTACTTGTCTAGTTGTTACAAGACAATATGGACATAAATAACTTAAGGAAGGAAAGGTTTATTTTGATTGACAGTTCCGAGGTATATGGTTTATCTTGGGGATGGTTGTAGAGCAGGCAACCAGTCACATTTCATCGGTAGTGGTAGTCAGGAATCAGAGAGAAATGAATTTTTGTCCTCAGTCACTTTATTTTTTTAGTCAAGTAGATACTCCTACACATAAATGGTAAGACCGACACTTAGGGTGAGTCTTCATACCTTGATTAACCTAATGTAGATAACCCCTCACAAATATGCCCAAAGATGTTTCCTTCCTGATTCTAAATCCCATCATGTTGATAGTCAGGGTTAATCTTCTCTGAAGCTTATTGGGTTTTAAGCGGATATACATTTGGTTAAGATTGTCTCTCCTTTTGTTTGGGGGTTATTAATGTCGCTTTTGATTTAAACCTTCTTTCCTCATTTATAGTAAATAAAAATTCTTCCTTAGGATCACAGTGCACCGTTATTGACTCAACTTCGCAGAATATTTTCATGCAAGTAGAAACAAGATTGAAGGAGAGATCTGGCTTTTAATTACCATTAGTTCTCCTACTACTAGTTGAGTTCCTACCGTTGCTCCTGAAAACTGCTGAGACTTAGTCATTGATAAAGCTGGTCCTCTTTCAGGTTCCTCCAAGGCCAAGTTCCCTTGAGGTCAGGGACTGTGATATATGTCTGAATTTTTTTTTTGTATAGACATCCAAGAGGTGCTGAAAGATGAGCAACTGATAACGTCAACCAAAGCCCCCCTTCCCTGTTTACATAGGCATTTTTTATAACACGAGACAGTTATCTAAGTAGAGTTGTCTATTTTATTTAATGCAGAGAAATTGTTCTCAATAAATGGCACTGTGGTCAGAATAGAATGGTATCCCAGGCAGATGTAAGAAAACAGAATTCATAATTTTTTAAAAAGTGGTTTATGTAGTGATTTTCAACATTTTTAAGAGATAGGGAAGAAGCATTTATTATAAAACTGTTAGTTTCCATTAATGTGGCCATGTGAAGACTAATTGTTACTCTTTATTGGTATGTTCATGTGATTATTTATTGACTGTAGAATCACTTGAGAAGCAGAAGTTTGTAAACTTTTTCATTATTTCTGCAATGATTTTTTTTTACAAAGATACTCTAAATCATAATATTACAAGGAAATTAAATCCTTCTTTTAAATAATTGAGAAGTTGGCAGAGTTGCAGCATTTTGTTAAGAAGAAAGTGAGAACTCTTGACAAGTTCTATTTTATATAATGAGGCCAAATGCTTTTTAAATTGTATTTCTTTATTTATTTGAGACATGGTCTTACTATGAAACCTAGGATGGCCTGGAACTCACTAGAAGGAGCAGGTTTGGCTCAAATGCGTGGAAAGTCTCCCACCTATGCCTCTAAAGTGTTTGATTTACACACTTGTCTAGCTGTTCCTATCTTTAAAGCTTTAATTCAGCAATTTCTGTTTTGATAGAAGAATAATGAGCTTCCTTTTAAATGAGTTTGTACAGGTTTTGCTTTAAAACCTTAGAAATGTCTTACTCTTTACTCTGCAGTTTTCCCTTAGAGGTGTTTGCAGTCCTCAGACTTTGACGGTTGTATGTGTAATGTGTAAACAGCTTTGTATATATTATGCTTTTTTTTTTGCTTTAGCTCTATCTGTATATATTAGCTCTTTATTACTCTGTATTCTCAGTGATATATGCACAAAAATTATTTTAAGTATATTTCATCCTTCAAATATTTTTCCAAAGGCAAAATTTACTGTCAATACAAATATGTCTATCTTTGATTGAAAAGAAATCCTGTGGCTCCTACCAGATAGCAGCAGCTCTTGAATGTTTAGGTAATTTTCAGTTTTTCACTGTTGTCAATTGTATTGTATTATGTATCTGTGAAAGTGCTTTCCCTTAGGAAGATATTTCAGAGATAGCATTATAAGAGTGATACATTTTCACATTTCAGATTTTTTTTTCTGTACTCTATATAGGTCAGCTTGAGAGAGAAGAAAGTCCTGTTTCTACCAGGAAATTAGAGTGCAGACAAGGAAACATCATACCTTGTATCAAAGTGAAAAGGCAGCCTGAAAAATATGTAGACACTTTCCTTTGTTTCTGTCTTAGGGTTTTATTGCTGGGAAAAGACACCATGACCACGGCAACTCTTTTAAAGCCAAACATTTAATTGAGGCTGGCTTACAGTTTCAGAGGTTTACTCTATTCTCTTCATGGTGGAAAGCATTGGAGAATACAGTCAGACATGGTATTGGAGTAGGAGCTGTGAGTTCCACATCTGAATCAGCAGGCAGCAGGAAGACATAGACAGCCACTAGGTCTGGCTTGAGCTTAGGAAACATCAAAGCCTAATCCCCAGGGACACACTTGTGTCAGCGAGGCCACACCTTTTCACATTGCCTCTTCCTATGGGCCTGTGTGGCCCACCTAATAGAAATCAGAAATCACTGACATACAGTAGAGTGGTTTCTAACTTAACTGGTATGTTTCAACTTCCTCTAAGTCGCCATTTTGGGGGAAGGGTGAAAACAGCTAATTTTCCCATAGGATCTAGTTAACCACATTGGCAGTATTTCATACACTGCTCCTGTTTCCATAGCAACCTATAAATCCACTTTACTAGTAAATATACATAAAACAGTGTGTTTATATTACTAGACTGAAGTTGGCATCTCACTTTTTCTGTTGTTAGTTATACTTTTAAACAGACAACTTTTGAGATTTCTTTTTTTTTCTGGCTTTCTGTATTTCCTCAAGCAGTATTCAAAAGACCCACTTGGATCAGATCTCAAATATATTTGCCTGTATTAACTATAAAACAATAGAAACTTTGTTTACTTTAACTAGCAGCTTGAGAAAAGCCATCTGATGTAACTCATTAAATGAACAATGAATTATGTACCTAATTAAGCCAGTGTATACTATTAACAGCTTTTGAACGCAAGTGGAATATAAACCACTTGTGGCAATTTCAATAAATTATTTAAATATTTTAAACTGAATCATTGTAGCACTCAGTCAATATGTATGTCTAATATGCTTTTCTGAACTTTTGTAACATGGATTATATTTCTATATACGTCTTCATTAGATTTTCTATTGCTGTGATGAAACACCATGGTCAAAAGCAATTTGAGCAGGAAAGGGTTAATAGTCCCTTACTGAGAGAAGTCAGGAAAGAATTCAAGGCAGGAACCTGAAGGCAGAACCTGAAGCAGAGCCCATGGAAGGACATTAGCTGCTGGCTTCCTTTCCATATCTTTCTCATCCTATTTTCTTATATATCGTAGGAACATCAAAAATAGGCTGGACTCTCTCTCCTACAACAATCACTAATTTAAAAAGCGCATTAAATATTTGCTTACAGGAAAATACCATGGAGGCATTCTCTCAATTGAGGCCTCTTCCCAAATGACCGTAATGTGTGTCAAGATGACATAAAACATTCACCTACTCAGCACATATGTGAACATAAGCATGGAGGCTTAAATGTTACCAAGTCAAGGTATAGAAAATTTTTGACTTTCGTAGTTTTATATTTGCCTTGCTTTAACTGTTACTTGATGCATATATCCTATACTTGTTCATATCTGATTTCACTCAGCCCATATATTTTCTGTTGGAGTTGCTGGCGTTCATCTTTGCATCCGTTGTCCATTCATGCTTATTATTGTCCTGTTCTGTTTCATTCCCAATGAATATCAGGCTGTAATAACACTTGCAATGTTTGAAAACAATGTTCATGGAAACAAAAAGTTATTGTGTAGATGTATGCATGAATTCATTTTTTTAATTGGAGAGTTGTGAAGTTGTCATATAGGAACATGTTTTACAAACAAATTATTTACAAATCTGTAAGGCCATCAATGTCCTGTCTTAGATATATAAGGCAGTTTTTGCCGATTTATATGCTCAGCACTACTTGATGCAATAATCATTTTAGTAAGTTCGGTGCACTGGTGTCCTACTGGGCAGTGGAGATTGACCAACAACACTTTAGTATAAGCATGCAGAACTGGTTTCTGAGGCATTCTGAACTACTTCAGGTATTCTACACATGTCTTTTGAGTTTAGTATTTCTGCTCATGGGTTCTTATGACATTGGATACTACACAGTCAATTTTGTTTTGATTGTCATTGTCCATGGACAGTAATAAACTTAATTTCAGCTGAGTATAGAGTTTTCCCCTCATTGCAGTTAAATGTCATACAATGTGCATAATTATTTTTTGAAATGTATTAAAATAGATTCAGTGGGTAAAATGTTTGCTGTTCATATATAAGGGCCTGAATTTAGATCTCTAGACCTATATAAAAGTTGAGTGGTGGCTTGTGCCCATAACCTCAGTGATGAGGGAGTGCAACAGGAATATGCTGGGGGCTGGCTGCCTAACCACTCAATCCAAACAATGAGCCAATCAGAAACTAAGGTGATGAGCAATAGTGGAAGACCCCAATGCTGATGTCTAGTCCCTACACACGCATGTACATGCATAAAGACAGGAGCAAACACACACACACGCACACGCACACACACACGCACACGCACACGCACACATACAGAGAGACACAGTCATGCAATCATTAACAACAATAAATTCAAAAAGATTCCACTGAGATCTGGTACTGAAGATCTGTTTCTATGTTTTGAAATTATCATAGAATTGTAATAGTGAAGAAACATTCTTTTTTTTTTTTTTTTTTTTGGTTTTTCGAGACAGGGTTTCTCTGTGTAGCTTTGCGCCTTTCCTGGAACTCACTTGGTAGTCCAGGCTGGCCTCGAACTCACAGAGATCCACCTGGCTCTGCCTCCCGAGTGCTGGGATTAAAGGCGTGCGCCACCACCGCCCGGCTTGAAGAAACATTCTTAAAGTGATAAAAAATATTCATTTTAGGAAAAACACTTCAGTTGCTTCATGCACTTGGCATATAATGTGTATTTCATGTTTTATTTTTTTCCTACTAGTGGTTGATGTGCATTTTAATAATCTGTTTAAATAATTCTACAAAGCTCACAAGATAAAAAATAACTCTATATGAAAAAATTGTTATCATTTGTCATTTATTTTATATTTTATGCTATTAAAATTTTGAGTTCAGTAACTGTGGTGATTTGAAAGAAAACGGCTTCCAAAGTGAGCTGTTATGAAGTGTGGTCTTGGAGTAGAGATAGATTTTGAGGTATCCTATACTCAAGCTATGCCTAATGAGACAACTGACTTCTTATAGCCTGAGGATCAAGAAGTAGAACTCTCAGTTCCTTCTCCAGCACCATGTCTGCCTGCACACTGCCATGTCCTGCCATGATGATAATGGACTAAACCTCTGAAACTGTAAGCCAGCACTAATGAAATGTTTTCCTTTTTAAGAGTCACCCTTGTAATGATGTCTCTTCACAGCAAGACAATAAAATATGTGTCACCTTGTATCCACTGAATTCTAATATTGATGTCTTTTTTTTTTAAGAGATTGTATTGTTGTTGTTATCATTATATGCTTTTCCAGTAAAGAAAGACTTTTATTAGAGGTGAGGAAACACACCCACACTAAGCACACACAGAGAAACCATCCTCAAAGCAGAGGTCAGGGGGAGCTCAGGAAGTAGAAGCCTGATCTCCCACGGAGGGATGGAGACTTTAACGGTCTTTGAGAGGTTTTCCCTTTCCCAATTTCAGGGTTTGTCAGTTTGAACAAAGACAGACAGACTGATACTTCCACAAATTTGGGGTAAACCTGCACTGATTTGTCTGGACTTGACATTTTTTGATGGCTTAATAGGTGGGAAGGCCCTACTGGCCTGAGAAGAAAACCTGACAAGCTTTGTTCTAAGCTGTGAGGCTGTTGTCTCATGTCAAAAGGTGAGGAGGAAGCCAGCCACCTTGAGATTTAGTATCTTTATTACCTAGTCAAGGCCTCTCTCCCTAACTCTCTTCCTAATCTCCATTCCTTCTTCCCTCCCTCTCGGAGGTCAACCTACCTTCTTTTGGGAGTTTAAGGAACAACTAATCTGACTGCCTGGAGGTGACAAAGGGGGTGATAACAGAGTGGCAGCCTCAGAGTGCCTCAGAGGAGGGTTGATCTAAGAGTCCTGATAGAACTTAATACATAGATGGCAGAGATCCAGGACATAAGACGGCCCTTTGATGACAGCACACATCCTTGGGGCCCGCTGTGTGAGTGAGGTAACATACACAAAGTGAGACTGTTAGTTCTGCTGTAATTCCCACTGAAGGCATAGCTAGGAAAACAGTTGGGGCAAGAAGAGAAGTCAAGAAAATGATCTGAAGAACCCTTGACAGGTCCTGTCCCAGGCATTATTAGCAAGGCGGATGATTCTTTTGCTATTGTTATCTACTGTAAGATACACAGCATGGAGGAGTGAGTTAGTTTATCAAGTGAACTGAAACATAATTTTGCAGGGGACTGAACCAAGTACCAGAGCCCTGTAGAACGATCAGACCAGAGAAATGGCCTTCTCCATATCTAGACTGACATGAATTTTGTTTGATAGGTTAAACACTAAATACTTTTAATTTGTGTGTGTAGGGGGGAGGTGGGGTTACGCATGTGAGTTCAGGTGCACACATAGTTCAGGGGGTTGTGAGCTACCAACTGTGGGTACCGGGAACCAAACTCCAGTACTCTGCAAGAGCGTTGTATACCCTTAAACACTGAGCCATCAATCTAGCCCATGGCATCTCTCTCTCTTTTTTTTTTTTTCAGTTATTTGTGCTTTCCATCCTCTTGTGAATTCTTTCTTTCTACTGCCCTATGATAACACAACCATTTGGGTTTGTGATTTTGCAATAAAGCAAAGCTTTGCTTTGTGTGTGAGAACATGTCTGTTTCTAGACAAGGACCAGTAAACAAGTTGAAGATTTCGTAGTCAGCACCTGTGGAATGGAACACCACCAGGGGGAACAGAAAACCTAAAATCACCTATTCCCACTGGCTGTCTCTCTGGATTGGTGCTTGCTTGTTAATTTGGCCACTATGACAATCTAATCTTTGTACATCTTCAACTGTATGCCTTTCACTTAGGTATTACTTTCAAGTGAAAGGGATAACAATTCCACACTTCAACTGTTGCATTTTTTCCAGAGTCATTTTGAAAACACATTTAAATTTTTTTCTAGATGTTGACTAACGAGTTTTTACTTCCAGTGTGGTCTGCAGAGCAGGCCACAATTCTTGCACACTCATTTCTTTCTCCTGTTTACCTGCATCCAGACTCAATGCAGTCATTGTACAGTCTTTTCCAACACCTCTATCCTTTTGTGTTTTGTTTGTACTAAAGTTGTAAAAATAATTCTTACTTGCTGAACAAAACTACTGAGAAGGCATTTCTCCTTTTATCATCTGATTCCCTTTCTCTGAAGAAATTGACACATCACTCTAGAAATGACATTTCACGAAATGTTCTAGGAAACCCGAGCTATTTTTCACCTCAAACAAAGTAAATGTTTGGAATATACTTCATTTTTGTCAGTTGGAGAACATTTCACAATAGGATACATTGTGGCCTTTAACAGTATATGCTGAGGAATGCTTTTTCCAACTCAGCTTTGATACATATACACAGGGTTCAGGCAGGGAAAAGAAAGAATAGAATAAATGAAGAGAAATTGTTTATTGAGTCTACTCCTTCCTCATATTACATATAAGCTCTATTTTATTGTAAGATGTCCAATTTTAAAATCTCAATATAATCTTAATGTGATATTAGTTTGAATTATACATTTTGTTTGGGTTATTTTTGTTAAAAGAGACTACAAATGGTTATTTTACTTTCTTTATTATGAAAATATTGAATTTCATAAAATATAACCCAAGAAAAGATACACCAGTGCTTTAATTATGATGCTAGAGAATTGGAAAGTGAATATTTGCTGACTTCTGCAGGTGTCATACGATGATTTTTTTTCCTTTAATATTGTGTGTTAAGAATTATATTAACCTTTTTTTTCCATAAAGAAACGTATGTAAATGGCCAAGTAATTATATTGGATTTGAGCAGGACACATACCATTGGAGAGAATTCACTTAACTTTCTAGAATAGTTTCAGTAAAATGAAATTCAGGTTGTACTGTAAAATTTCATCATGATTGCCAGTTTGACAGGATCTAGAATTGCCTAGGCAATAAGTCTCTGAAGGATTATCTGGATTCTGTTAATCGCAGTGGAAAGGCTCACCATAATTGTATGTGGCATCGTTTCTTTGGCTGGGATCCTGGGTTAAATAAAAAGAGAAAGAAAACCGAACTTCAGCATTTATTTCTGTTTTCTGGATTTGGATGCTAAGTGACCTGCTGCCCCCAGCTCCTGCCTCCATTACTTCCATGAGTTTGGAACTCTGTGGTAGAAAACTCCTTGAATACTTTACACAGAGCTTGTAGGGTGCATCCTTCTGGGAGCTAGAAGATAAGACTAAAAGAAAGAAGGATAAGGGATATAGTTGTTTGAATGAGAAACATCTCCCATAATTTGGAATGCTTGACTGCTTGATCACAGTTGGTGGTGCTGTGTGGAGTGGTGGGGCATTCTTGCTGGAAGAAGGAAGGGACTGGGGATGGAATTTGAGAGATCATATCTTTGCCCTACCTCAAGTTTCCTCTCTATGTGTTGTGCTTGTGGTTGAAGATACAATCTCTCAAATTCCTGCTCCAGCTGCCTGCTGCCATGCCTTTACCACCATTAAGCACTCTTCATAGGGAACCAGAAGCCACAAAACTTTATGTCTTTCCTAACTTGCCTTTATTATGGTGCTTTGTCAGAACAACAAAAGATTTACTAATATGGAAGATGCCCAACTGGTGATATTTCAGAGGGAAACAAGAACTCTTTCAAGGACTCATCTGCAGGCCATTCATGCTATATTCTGGTAAAGAATCTGACTGCATTATGTGTACTGAGAACATGAATGAGGCTAAATGGAAAAAAAAAGTAATGGATAGATTATGTTAATTGTGAAAATGTCAAGATGGCATAGCATTTAGCCTATGGCTTGGCTAATTCTCAGTTCTGTGCAGTTCTACTGTGAGATAGAATAAGTAAAATTGTAGCAAGTCCTGAGTGAGTGAAATACAAAGTGAATGTCTGTATTTGACACAGGCCTGGTCATGTCAAGGGCCATAGCCTCTAATCCACCGGAAAACAACAAAACCTTTCCTTGTGATTAGTGTGCGGACGTTAATAGTTTGTGGGGAATACATTCACTATAGCTTTCTTCTCGTGGATTCTACAGTCTAAAGACTGTTTCCTTACACAGAATGATCCTTCCAAGATTAGCTAAGCCTGTCTGTTTGATCCAGCTGGGTGCTCAAAACCCTGCTTCCTTTTTTATCCGTATGTAATAACCCCATCTCCTTGTTGAGCTGCTTGCAATAACCCACCTCTGTGTTCAACTTTATATGACAAACACACTGGGCTCTTGGAGTTCTGTGGCTTCTTCATCAGAGAGTGTTCATCCATATCCAGCTTTTTTTTTCTGCCTGTGTCAGTGTGTATTTGAGTTGTCTTTTTTCCTTAGCTGCCCCAGTCAGATCCATCCCTGGAGCCATGCAAATTACGTGGCATAATACATTTAAAGAATGTAGTTCATTAAGGATAGTTGCATGAGCAAGTTTAAGTTTCTGGACAAGGAGTATGCAGGGACCAAAGCATATGTAGTTGATAAAGGGGAGCTTTACTTTCTTCATTGGGAAAACTTACCACTTTAGTTAAAAAAAAAATACTCTGAAGGGAAGGTCCTGTTTACAAACCTTTCTAACTCATGAAAATATAAATTCATTTTAAAGGAAAGGCCTTGAACTGAGGATAATGAATAAGGTATGTTCTACTCAAAATCAGCTGCTGAAGGAAGTGATTTTGTAGACACTGCCATTGATGCATAAAGAAGTGACTACAGCTGTGCTATGGTCCAAGTAGGCTAAATGTTCAGTTAGTAGCATAGTTCAGCAGCATAGTCTGTGCAGTACTGGCTATGAAAGTAACAAATGTATTCTATCATGGCAATGAAAAATCTCATTTCTTTATAAAGTTATCAAGAATAGATGATAATATCATAAAGAAGTCTATTAATTTGAGAAATACGATTCCAGATAATGGGCTTATGCTGTGGGATGTTCTGTACGGCAAATGTGTTGCTGATTAGTCAATAAATAAAACACTGATTGGCCATTGGCTAGGCAGGAAGTGTACGTGGGACAAGGAGGAGAATAAAGCTGGGAAGTGGAAGGCTGAGTCAGAGAGACACTGCCAGCCGCCACGATGAGAAACAGCATGTGAAGATGCTGGTAAGCCACGAGCCATGTGGCAAGGTATAGATTAATGGAAATGGATTAATTTAAGCTGTAAGAACAGTTAGCAAGAAGCCTGCCACGGCCATACAGTTTGTAACCAATATAAGTCTCTGTGTTTACTTGGTCGGGTCTGAGGCTGTGGGACTGGCAGGTGATAGAGATTTGTCCTGACTGTGGGCCAGGCAGAAAAACTCTAGCTACAAGTGGCGCCCAACGTGGGGCAAGAGTTTTTACCTAAAAACTGAGAAAAAAGATTCTAAAAAGGAGCTAAAAACAGTTCCTAATTGTCTCTCTCAAATGAGCAGCAGCTGCCGGTTTGAGCTACTGGCGGGAATGAGGCCTCTGCAAGTGGCACATTAAGTTGAATGGTGGGATTTAGCCTTTGCTAGTACAAAACAAAAAAAGAGGTTTCTGGGCTACATACCGCTTGGATAAAAGTATAGACCCATGATAGCTCCCAGAGCCGGCAGTAAAGTACTACCTCCATGTTGGGAAGCTGAGGTGGGTGGAGCCAGCAGCCACAGCTGCTTCAGTTTAAGGCAATAAATTCACAATAAGACAGATTCAGAAGTAATAGTTTACAATGTGTGTAAAATATACGTAGGCTTGAAAGAGACAAAAAAGGTGATATATACAGTTATATAAACAAATACATAGTTTTAAAAAATAAAGTCTTTAAAGAGACAGTAAAATTAATATAAAAAATAAGTCACGTGAAGATGAATATTACACAGAGAATCTGGATTGTGTTGTCTTTGGGATTTTTAACTGCAGAAAAACATTTGATTGTAAAAGATGTTGAGTTAAACCAATATGTATATTTTAAAGATACCTTGACTTCAAAATTTGGATGTAAGGATATGTTACTTTGGAAAGGAGACTTTGCTTTTGTTCCCACAGAAAGCCAGAGGCTGTGGATTTGTTCCAGATTAAGATACATCAGGTTTGGCCAGCCAAGACCCACTGAAAGGTCTCCGATGACACCATGGCCCAGATGATCCAACACCCAGAACCATTTCAAGGCGACTGGCTCAGACGATACAGCCTCACGGACTACTCCATGATCCTAAAATTTTCTTTGTATCCCCATAAGATACAGCGCCCCCTCCAGCAGGAAGTAGTAAGAGAAACTACGCCCAAATTCCCAAATTATATGTAATTTTACTTTGTTAAGGTTAAAACCTTCCTTTTTGAAAAAAAAAAAAGGGGGAAGTGCTGTGGGATGTTCTGTATGGCAAATGTGTTGCTGATTAGTCAATAAATAAAACACTGATTGGCCATTGGCTAGGCAGGAAGTGTAGGCGGGACAAGGAGGAGAATAAAGCTGGGAAGTGGAAGGCTGAGTCAGAGAGACACTGCCAGCCGCCAAGATGAGAAACAGCATGTGAAGATGCCGGTAAGCCACGAGCCATGTGGCAAGGTATAGATTAATGGAAATGGATTAATTTAAGCTGTAAGAACAGTTAGCAAGAAGCCTGCCACGGCCATACAGTTTGTAACCAATATAAGTCTCTGTGTTTACTTGGTCGGGTCTGAGGCTGTGGGACTGGCAGGTGATAGAGATTTGTCCTGACTGTGGGCCAGGCAGGAAAACTCTAGCTATAGGCTTATTTACTCTGCAACAGCTTATTAAAAGAAGCTATACTTATTCATGATTTTTTTCTTATTTAGATTACATATTTGAGGGCAATGCATTTCGATTTGAATTATGATTAGTAAATTTTCTGTTAAGGATCAATTTTACGTGCCAAAGATTTTTCTTTTTTTTAAATGTTGCTCAATCTTCACTAAATCCCTGGAATAATCATGAGTTTGATTAGCTAAGTTTTCTTTTGATTAGAAATGTAAAAAGGAGTTTTAGAATAATAAGTAAAAATTTCAAGTCTGCAGAGCCAGGAAGTTTCTGGATATGGTGACCTAACTATAGAATCAAGATTTTTGAATCCTTTGTAAAATGGGTTTTCCATTCTTCCCACCTTCCCATGCTAATTTCTGGACACTGCATCTTTACAGCATGCAATTAATCATGCCAATTGAGAGATCTAAGTAGAGGCCTTGTTCCCAGGATGGCCACCCCACATTTTTGCTGAGACTGTTGTGGTGAATAGGGGCCTTTGCTTCCAGTTTAATGTTCCAGTAGATCAGTGGTTCTCAATATACCCAATGCTGTGGCTCAGTTCCTCATGTTGTGGTGAACCCCTAACCATAAATTTATTTCATTCCTACTTCATAACTGTAATTTTGCTACTGTTGAGAATTATAATGGATATCTGATATACAACCCCTGTGAAGGGGTCATTTGAACCCTCAAAAGGCTCATGGCCCACAGGTTGAGAACTGCTGGAGAACAATATTGATGTACAACACTGAGATTTAGGACTACAGATGGGGAAATAGGCTTATAAAACATGATCAGAAGGCAAATCATAAACTGTGAAGACTTGTCAACCAGGCTGACTTCTAGCCTTCGATTCTTATAGAAGACAAGAAAAGGAAAAAATAGATAGATATTTGAATATGATGATCAATAGATGGTAGATTATAGGTGACAGGTAGATTGTAGATGGATACATACACACAGGAGCCCACACTGACACACAGGCACATGCACAAGTATGTATGTATGTATGTGTATGTATGTATGTATGTTTGTATGTATGTAAGCATACAGATTACACGATTTTTTCATTTACTTAGTGTCTAATCTACCCAGCTGGCCACAAACATTCTATATATGTTGAAAATATTCCGAAATTTCTCATTCCCCTGGCTCCACATCATCAGTGCTGGGTTACAGGTATATACCACAAAGTCAGTTGACTAGGACCAGGAGGTCAAACCTAGGGCTTTGTGCATGCTAAAGTAGTACTTTTCCAACTTATGACTTATATCTCCTGCCTTACAGAGATACTTTGAAAAGTGAGTTTATGTGTCTTGAAAGATTTATGGTGACAAAGATATCTGAAGAAAGATAAGTGGCAAACCACCAAAAATGAAATCACAGACACATACTGTGAAGTTAACTTCTTCATTTAAATAGCTTGGAAATCTGCCCACTGAACTGATACTTTGGATCTGGTTGAAGATTAAAAACATCTTAATACTTGATAATATCAAGGAATAAATACTATGATATGACTTTCAGGTTATTATTAAATTTCCAAACTTTTATCTTAGCAAGATACTTTCACAGCTCCTTTCTACATGTAACACATGTTCAGCGTAACAAAAGCCACTCTCTTAAACGCGACAATCCACAAAAGGGCATTACAAAATTGAGTTCCTGTTTGTGAGCACATTTTGACTCACTGTGAAGGAAGAATGAATTTCTTGGCTGAAATCATCTTTCTCAGGAACTATCAGCTTTCTTGGCTTTTGAGAGATCTAACTGATTTGTGTCACCAAAAGTAAGCCCATCCATGCTTACAACAAAGATCACAGTACACGGCCATGCTTGACTGGAGCTGTTATGACCCCACTCTGGGGACAATATCATAAAAGGAGCTGTGATCCTGTGGCATTTTCAGCTCTAACCCAATGCCAGCCCTGGGTGATCTGAGTAGGGTCATAGAATTGCATTTTGCTTGTGTACATTTTAGCTGGAAGAATTCTGAGCCCACATCTCCAGCATCCCCATGAATGATATGTTAGACTACACTTTAGAATTATCTTTCTTAGATTCCTAACCCAGATATTTTGTAAGCTGTGCTGCACTTTCTGTGGCACACCATTCATGTGATTTTTATAGACTGCTATTTTATGTCCACATTTATTTTGTATTTACTTTTAACTTTCAGGAATGATGTTACCTAACATAGATGATGAATTTCATGGTTGTTACCTAATCTAAGTTGATTTTTTTTTCAGTTTCTGTCTCATGACATGTTCAGCAATGGTCTCAAACACTTTCCCAGTTATGAATGTGAACACCACAGTGCCAAAGTAGTTACTAAGTGATGGAGAATATTATATACAGTGGCACATCAGGCCAAAATAGTTCCAATAAAATGTAAAATAAAAGATATCTATAATCTTGAGATTTCTTTAAAATATTCACCAAATATCATTAGTGTGTAATGTCTATGACCCTTTGACATTTCTGTGAAATTAGAAATTATTGTTGGCAAGAGAGGTGATACATATGGAAGTTTCTATCCCATCTGTTAGTTCCCAAATAACCAATGCAGAGACTTATTATTAACTACAAATGCTTGACCCATAGCTCAGGCTTATTACTAGCTAACTCTTACACTTAACCCATATTTTTTATCTATGCTTTGTCACATGGCTTGGTACCTTTTCTCAGTATGGCATGCCCATTTTGCTTCCCTGTTCTCCTTGTGACTCTCCTGACTCTGCCCTTCTTCATCCCAGCATCCTTAGTTTGCTCACCCCACCTATATTTCCTGCCTAGCTTCTGGCTGATCAGCATTTTATTAAACAATTTGAGTGACAAATCTTTACAGTGTATAAGAGGAATATTCCACTGCAAGGCAAAAATCCTGTCTTTGAAGACTTGGCACTTCTAGATACACAGATATTGTATTAGATGTTCTAAATAGCCTTTCTTTAGTTATAGGTTTAGAAAGTATTTGACTAAGATTTTGTAGAGAAAATTTAAAATGTTCTAACAAGTATCTTATATTATGAAAAGTAGAAAATAGTGGCATGAGTTAGGTATGTGAAAGATTTGTCAGTAAGGCCATTCCAGCTAACAGTAGATTATTAGTCACATGTGTTCCCATTTTTTAAATGTTTCATTAAAATGGGGCCAATACCTATTAATATAATATTATGAAGTAATGTTCAGTGCTGTCTTGCTCAAACTTCAGAACACTGTGACAAAATTCCTACCTTGACCAAGTCCAGAAAGGATTATTCTGTTCAGTTTCCAAGGTTTTATTTTTCATGATGTTAGGAGGAGCTTGATAGGTAGTTGAGCTACCACCACCCTTGAGGGTTGGTCTTTCCTCCTTATCAGTCCTCTTTATAAACACTCCCATAGACACCCTTGCAGGTGTGCCTTAATAATCTAAGTGCTCCTCAATCCCATCAAGTGGTCAGTTTTAATGGCCATAATAGTTTTACATTCCAGTCATTAATTCATGACTCCAAACCTTCCACCATAATAGCTATGTTATAAACATGTAGGCTGCTTTGGAGAATGATGACTTTCAGTCTCATACCATGCCAGTGGTACAGTGCATATGTGGTGCCATCCTTCTTCCTGAGTGTATTCGGCTAACATAGCTGAGCTTACTGAATGGCTCATGTGTCTAATGATACAACTCTCAAATAATTAGACCAATAGAATGGAAAAATATCTTGAGAGTCCCTGTGGTGCTAGTGGGTGAAGCTCAAATCTTAGAATTGGTTCAAGGTCTTATGAAGTAGCTGGATCTGGATGTGTGTACTCTTGTTTATTCTTTAGTATTGATAGTTAAATAAACTGAAACATGGACAGTATTGTACTACTATATAAGACAGATTCATGTTACAGAAAGCTTTTCAATAATTCAAAATAAGAACCTGAATCATGTGTGCATGTCCAGTATGGTACAGCCTGTCAGTTCCTGTAATGCTGTAATGTTCACCATATCTGTATAGCAAGTCTGACCCAGGACAATGATCTTTCAAAGCAAATAGAAAATCCTGAATATGTACCTATGATATGATGCATGTATTTTAATTTTCCAAACTCTGCAAAATGAAACACACTGATTTGCCAAATTTCATTTCTTTGGGTACATATTGGGTTACTTCCTGGAGGTAATGGAGTTTGATTATACAAAAAACAAGTAGGACATTTCCTTACAATTTGCTTTGCTTGTTGCCAAGTGATAGAAAAATTTTTCTTTAATCCTTTGTTATTAACATGGTATTTCTTATGAATCTCTGAGGCTTATAGGTCATTTTCTATTAATAACCAATCAATTTCATCATTGCCTTGTGCCAGAGGGCCTGGTAAACCCATATGGGATCTGATATGTGTTATATACAGTGGATGATTTCTATTTCTGATTACCTGTTGTAATTGAATAAATAATAAAGTTAATTACGAATCATCTGGAATAAGTTCAGGAGTTTTAATATGTAAAACAATTCTTTCCACATGTTGAGAGTCAGTAACTTCAGAGGTTCTAGAAAAAATCTAATAATATTATGAGAATAGCATATAATTTGTTTTTTTTTAATTTAATAAGGGTTTGAGCCACTTCTATTTTTTCCTGATTTATGACTTGCCTTTGCTGATTTATTTGCACCAGAATAGAGTGTAGGGGCTCCAGAAATTGGTGTTCCTTTTATTATGTGAGGAAAAATCCAATTAGTTCTTTTTATAAACTGAAGTCTCTTGCTTTTGGAATATTGCTAATATGTCCCAAGAAATTATTGCAAGCTCTTTGCCAATGTTCATGCTATGGATCCAAACAATCCACATGTATATCTTATAATTTCTTTTCTACCAGGGTCAATTCTCTCCCAGCTTCAGCTGATAAATTTCCTGGACTATTTACACCTTTATCACCTTATACATGATTTTAAATAAATCACTTAGCTATTGAATAGTTAATCCAGTTGTGGGCCATATCCAGTTAATATCTCCCAGTAATTTTTAAAAATCATTGAGTTTGTAATTGATCTCTCCTGATATTTACCTTCTGTTGTCAAATTTTCCGTGAACCTATCTCATATACTAAATAATTAATAGAATCTCCTCTTTCTATTTTTCCAGGAGCAATTTATAGGCCCCAACAAGGAAAAATTTTCACTACTTCATCAATCATTTTTTCCTAAGGTATCTGGGTATGAATCTGCCAAAAAGATATTGTCCATAAAAAATGGTAAATTACAGACAGAGCACACTGTTTATGGATTATTTCTAATGGTGGTTATCAAAATATTAACACAAGGTGGGATTGTGTAACATTCCTTGTGGAAGAACTTTCCAATGGTACCTTTTAACAAGCTAAGACTTATTAAAATAGGCACTGTGAAGGCAAATTTTTCTCTATCCTGTTCTTGTAAAGGTTTAGTAAAAAAGCGTCTTTTAAATCAATCACTATAATAGGATATTTAGCTAATAAAAAAGGCAAGAAAATTCCAGGATGTATAGAACCCATTGGCTGAATCACATTATTTATAGCTCTCAGATCTGTTACCATTCTTCATTTTCCAGATTTCTTTTTAGTGACAAATATAGAAGAATTATAAGGACTGGTTAATTTTTTAATATGTTGAGCATTTAGCTGCTCCTGTACAGCTGTTTTAGGACCTATAATTTTTCTGATGCCAAAGGCCATTGTTCTATCCACATAGGATTGTCAGTTAACCATTTTAAAGGTAGGGTTGCTATTACATTTGAAAGACCAGCAGCTGTTGTGCCCTGCTTATGTACAACCTGAACAGTATGTGACTGTTCTTGATAATACTTTTAAACATTTTTCTCAGAAGTATTTTTTATTTTATGGTTTGTTTCTAAGATTGGGGGAATGTTCATCTATGTTTTCAATTGCTACAACAAATCATATCCCCATAAATTTATTGCTATGTCAGCCACATATGACTTTAATTTTCCCATTAGTCCCTCTGGCCCTAAACACTCAACCCATCTTGTATTTTGTTTTACCAGAGATAAAGTCTTTCTTTTTTTTCCTTTATTGATTCCTTGTGCAAATCATATCATGCATCACAATCCAGCCTGTCTCCCTGTCCCTTTGTATCTGCCTTCCACCATTGCTACCTACCCCCCCCCCCCAGCAAAACAAAATCTAAAAGGAAAATCAAAAACCACATAAAACAATAAACCAAACCAAAACAAACAAAAGCAAAGCGAGAACAAAAACAAAAACAGAAAAGCAAACAAACTAAACTAAACTAAACTAAAAAATGAAGGGGAGAATCACATTATGGAAGCTATAGTATGATCTGTTGAGTCTCACAGTTCGCCCTTTAGTCCTTTCATCCTTACTTGCAAGTGTTCATTGCTATGAGTCATTGCTCTGGTTCAAGGCCTCTGGCTTCTGCTAGCAATAATGGGCTCTCACTTGGACTCCTCTTGGATATACTGTTGTTCTACTGTGTTGTGGAGATCCTACAGTTTGGGATTTGTAGGTGTACAAATTAGCGGTTATGGACTTTATGGAGATACCTTTACAAATTAAGACAGACAATGCTCCAGCATATGTCTCTAGTAAAATGAAATGCTTTTTTGTATATTTTGACATAAAGAATATTACAGGTATAACACACAATCCTCCAGGACAAGCTGTTGTAGAATGATCTAATCACACTTCGTAAGAAATGCTTAATAAACAAAAAGGAGTAATAAAGCCCCCAGAGATAGATTATGTAGTGATTTATTAACTTAAAAATTTTAATGCTAGTAAAATAGGAGCAATGGGCACAGAGAGACACTGGATATTAGACAAAGCTTCTGAATTAAATCAGCCTGTGTACTTTAAAGATCTATTGATATCAGAATGGAAACCAGGATATGTGTTATGTGGGGAGGATGTATTGCTCTTGCTTCTATAGAAGAAAAGAAGCTATGGATACCATCAAGATTGATAAAAATTAGATTCAAACAAGAGAGACTTCCTCATTAATGAGAGGTGATAGTTCATCAAATGCAGGTAATTAAGAACTAAGCTTGCATAGCTTGGATGTATTTAATAGATTGTGGTCCTCTAACCTTTTGGAGATTTGCTATATATGACATGCAACATGTTTAAACTTTCTTCAGTGAACTCTGACCATTCCTAACAGCAACCTTTGAGCCCCCCCCCAAAAAAATGATGAAGCCCTGCAACAGAAAATCCACCTGCATTTTGGTAATGCCATTAAGCTGAAAAATACCACCTGTAGATCAGTATCAGACTACAAACTGCCCAGGACAACTTCAAAGCTGGTAGCTGAGATGATCCAGCCTTACAGACTACTCCAGCCAGGACTGTAGACAAGCTCTGCATTTTAACATCATACAGAGACTGGACAACAAATGATAAACGTAGTTCTCCCAGGAGTTCAGCATTATCTCAATTTTCTCAGGGTCCCCTAAAGATGCCATCACCCTCAGCCAGCAAGAAGTAATTTTAAGAGCATGACACCCACAAGGGGTGGGGTGGGTGTGTTTTGGTCTTTTGATGGGTTATGGATGTTTTTCATTATTCGGGGGGCTAAGCCAAGTTGTTATTAATCATGGTCAGGGATGAAACTAAACAAAGGAGGTTAGATTAAAGCATTTCTTTGTTTTTCTTTCTGCTGTCCTTCTTTCTCTTCTATCTAGTAAAAAAAGGGTGAGGATATAGGAATGATAGGATAAAAGGACAGATTATTGAATCTACTGAAAATCAACTACTAGTCTCAAGTATTTTACATTGGTATGGATTTTTGTATATTGATACAAATTTAAAGTTATTTTTGTTATAACATTATATATATGTTTTTTATTCTTGATTAAGGTATTGTTCTTATGCAGCTCATTTAAAAAAGTAATGTAAAGTTCTAGTCCTTGAAAGATATTATTACAAAATGTTTAGGAAAATTAAGAAATGCAGGCTAGTAATTGGTTATCTCTAACAATAGAAGTTGCAGTCATGTTGGGTATGTTTTCAAGGTTAAACATATGTTCTAGGTAGTTAGATGGTCTTTAAACACCAGAGATCTACAAATATGGCATTTAAAATGTTTTAGTAATATAAGGCTTTTATGAGAGTGACATATGTCTGCTTCTGACAGCACCAATCTACTTCAGATAAGATAATGGACAATGAAGAACCTCCATACTGAGTTTGCTTTCAATGTGGCAAAGCCAGTCACTGGGCAAAAACTGCACTTGCCTTGACTGATGACAGTATGCTGTCCAAATTGTACAAGTGTGACACAAAGGAAGTTGACTATCTTTGCCAAGACAAGGTAGGTCAGTCCTTCAAAATTTCTGCTTCACAGAAAAGTTCATCAGATGTCCTGTAAGCCAAATATGTATGCTCCAATGTTTCAGAGGAACCTTATCTGAATGTCCAGACAGGCAGCTGTCTCTGTCATTTTTATAGTTTTGGAAGTTGATTGCTCTGTACTTCCTATTTACTCAGGTAATAGTTTATCCTTCTCAGGTCTCTGATGAGGTTGAAGACTAGATACTTACACATTTTCTTTGTTATCAAATTTAGAAAAGAAACTTACAAAGGAGATGTAAAGTTTATAAGATTGAGAGACCTGAAAGCTTAAATTGTTTATCTAAGAAAATGTTTTAAGCTCTAAAAGGATATTTTTAGTTGATAATGCAAGTTATAATAGACAGTGGTTTAGGTATAAAACTTTGGACTCACCAGGACAGAATAGATAATAGAATAATTTCTCCAAATTTGCCAAATATAAATAGACTGAACTTTGAGAATGTAATTCTTAACTTATAATTGTTCTTTTTGCATATAGTTTTATTGTGTTAGAATTAAAACCTTCCATTTTATTAAACAAAAGGGAGAAATGTTGGAGGATATTTGATCACACTGTGAATCCTGAGACTGTGTTAATAAAATCAATCTTTGATCAGTAGGCAGAATCAGCAACTAGTTGACAGGAATTAGTCATACACTGTATGGAGGAGGCAGGAAGACAGATAGAAAGGTGTACAGGAAGGAGTAGGCAGATTCTTGGAGTTTTGAAGTCTTTTTATTTTTTTGGATGGCTGATGCTCTCGTGCTGGATCTCTAGCCAAAAAGGAAGTTCAACCGGTTGCTTCTCTGGCTCTCTGAGCTAGCAGGTCTTCACCACAACATCCGACCCCTGAGTGTTTATTAATAAAAAGAAGATAGAGATTTAATTAAAAACTGTATTTGGTGGCAGTGGCAGCAACTGGTGCTGGTGGGACCAGGAAACCTACCAGATCATGGCCTGAGAGGTGGGCTGCTTACTGAGGGCCATGGGACTGTGGATGGTAGCTAAAATATCAGTAGATTCAGGTGCATTTATAAAGCTTATGGAAAATCTACAATTATTTTTAAATATTTTATTTATTTATTTATTTATTTATTTATTGTTTTCTAAGAATGGGTTGTACTTTTAATCCTGGTTGGGCTGGAACTCATTATAGCCAAGACTGACCTTAAGTGTATGATTCTTCCACCTCAGACTCCTAAATCCTAAGATTATTGTGCAAGTTTTCTGGATAAAGTGCTGTAGAGATGTTTCTGACTTTAAGAGGACCTTAATTTAGTTTGTAGCACATGCTCGGTGGCTAACCAAATTCCAATTTAAGGGTTCTTTTGCCATTTCTTGTGGGTGATTAGATACACATAATGTAAATACAGTCAAACAGACTCATTTACACATAAATAAAACCATTTTAGAAATAAAATCTGCATAAATTTGATGATAATTCTTCCCTTTACTACTGAGCTATATTTCTAATCCTAAAGCCTTTTCTATAAACAAATCTAAGGAAAAAAAAACATCTGGCCATTGGTGGTGATTAGCATTTCAGTCAAATAAAAAAGGGGGAGAGACAAAATAATAAGTAGAAAAATAGATGTGAAAAATATTAAAAATGTTAAACATGAATTATGAGCATGAAAATATGGTCATGTTTACTTATAAAAAAGTAATAAATAATAATAAAATATACTAAATAAGTAATAAAAAATTTATTTATCATAAGTAAATAAATACAGGCTAAAATTATTCACAAATAACTTTGCTTATCTCATTAGCTGAGATAACTTTAAAGAGTAGATAAGATAATTCTGATGGCATCTTTCTTCAGACACCTGCCTCTGCACCTGTGCCAGATGGTACTATTGAAATTGCATGGTCAGTATCTTAGTTACTATTCCACTGCTGTGAAGAGACACCATGACCAAGAAAACTTTTATTTGGGAGCTTGCTTACAGTTTCAGAACGTTAGTCCATGATTGTCATAGCAGAAAGCAGATAGGCTTGGTGCTCAGCAGTAGCTTGGAGGTACATCCTAATCCTCAGGAAGCAGGGAGAGAGAGAGAGAGAGAGAGAGAGAGAGAGAGAGAGAGAGAGAGAGAGAGAGAGAGAGACTTGGTCAGCTTGGTCTGGGCTTTTGAAACTTTAAAGCTCATCCTCAGTGACACACCTTGCCCAAAAAGGCCACACCTCCCTAATCCTTCCCACATAGTTCCACTAGCTGGGGACCAAACATTCAAGTGTATGAGCTTATGGGGGGAGGGTCATAGTGGGTTATAGGGGTTCATAGGTCATACTACTTCAAACCACCATGGTCAGTTTGTTTGTCATTTGATAGGACAGTTTTCATATGAACATAAATGTTAAGTGATATGGCCCAACAACATGAGATAAAAAGTATAATGGATTATTTATTTTCATATCATTGTCATTAAATAAGTGTTAAAAATGGCATACATACACACTAGTCATATTGAGTTCACTATTGTGTGTACTCATAAGGATGTATTTTGTCTCTTGTGAAAAGGAGTTTCTGTAATACATAATGTTTTGCTGAGCATAGTAGTACAGTGTGATAATACTCTAGTGGATATAGTTTGCTACTTTCTCTATGTAGCTATCCATATGATAAAAAGTACTGATGGATATAAGAATAAGTCAGAAAGCAGTAAAATGCAAAGATGGGCAGGGAACCTTGTTTTGTGGGCCAGAACCCCCTCAGTTTGCCATTTCATGAAGGTTTGAATTTAATTTGAATTTATAAGCAAAATATAAAAAATAAAACTAAATACATATAAATTATGAAAGTCTATTGCCCATTATATATATAGCAAATCCGAAAAGATGAGGAGATGAAACTTATTTTATGTCTGTATTATATCCAGAAATGAGGAGAACATACAGATAACTCTTGATACCCAGCACCATCAAGGCTGGATTTGGAAGGTCTTCGATCTGCGGATACAATGGCTTGCCTGAGGGGTTGAGAAAATATCCAGGTCTTTCTTGGAGAAGGTAACTTTACAACATAGAGCAAGTTGAAGTTTGTCCTGCCCTTGAACAGGGCCTGGGAGATGAGCCTCTGCTTCCTCGACAGTTCCATGTAAAATGCAGGGTTCCAGGTTCTGAAAAAGACAATGTAGAGCTACAGCTGGCAGGAGGCTTTGAAAATGATTTACACTTCAAAGGTGCATAGAAAGAATTGACAAGAAGAAATTTGCCAAATCAAATGCTTAGGAAAAGGGAAATTACATGCAGAGGCAGAAGAAACCTCCCTGACAGTTCATGTGGAAGGGAATAGGCAGGTGTTCAACATCTTAGCTCTATATAAAATTCACTCCGAATTTCTCAAGGAATCAGAAATAGCAATATACAGAGAGACAGATGGAATGGTTTCATTCTGTCTTTTGTCTTTTGTAAAACGTTACTCTTTGATCATCTCATACATGTATGTTTGTACAATGTATTTTGAACATACACACCCCCTAACTTGTCTTTTTAGCTTCCCACTTCCTTCTCCAACCAGTTCCCTTCCTAGTTTCATATATTTATTTTGGGGGTAACAAACCATCTTAGTTACCTATGTTGAAGTCTAAATTACATTTCATTGGATTTTATACTCTCTAATAAGCATTGCATTAAACAAACCCATAAAAGAACTTTAGTATGCACATGCTCTACAAACATAATCTAACATTGTTTTGTCTTCATATTTTAACTGCTTTTAAAATTTCCATCATGTGAATATATTTCTATGTAAAAAAAGTTATGAGTAGCCATCAGTATTTAACACTAAGGAAGCAGCACTCCATAATATCACTGCATTTCAAAAATGTTTATTGCTTGACAATTTTATATGCAAATATCATGGGCTTTAATCAAATCTACCTCCATTCCTCTCCTAACCTTCCACCACAACTTTTTGCTTCCAGCTTCATGTGCCTTTTTTCTTAAAGCCACAAGTCTACTTACCACTACTTGTGTGTACAAGGGTGTAGGACAGATGAGCATGCTTAGCCTCTCAGTGGCTGCATACTAGAACAAAACTGACTTTCCTCATCATCCATCAAATACCAATGGTGCCTCAGCTAGAGGATGAACATAGAGTCCCTCTCCCATCAATGCTAGGAGTTTGTCTGGCTTTATCTACTGCAGGTCTTGTATATGCAGTTATAGTCACTGTGAATTCATGTGTGCAATGGCCCTGTCAGGTCTGGTAAACATCATTTCACTGCAGATATCCAGTACCTCTTGCTTTTACAACCTTTCTACCCACAAGGCTTAGGTTTTTATTTCATTTCCTTTAATTTCATTTAGTTTCTGTTTGTAACCTACTGAGTTTAATTATTCCATGAGGAATTGGATCATGAGGTTGTGGGAAATGGGAAGTTCATGAGTTACCTGAAATTTTCAGTCACAGAGATCTGAGAAAGGATGAATTGAACTTAATGCTACAGTCCCAGTCTATGTGTAAAGGCCCAAGAATCAGATTCTCAAATGTCCTTAAGAAGAGCAGGAAGAGATCCTCCAGATTAAGAAGAGAGAGAGAGAGAGAGAGAGAGAGAGAGAGAGAGAGAGAGAGAGAGAGAGAAACAGTGATATGGAGAAAGAAAAAGAGAGAGGAAGAGAGAGATGGAGACAGAGACACAGAGAGAGACAGAGACAGGGAAAGATTAAAAAGAGAGAGGAAGTGAGAGAGGTAGAGATAAAAAGGGAGAGAAAGAGAGAGAAATAGAAAGAGAAGAGAGGGAGAGAGATGCTGATTTTTCTTCTGCCTTTATGTTCTTTTCAGACTCTCAATGGACTAGCTGATGTGGAGAGTAGTTGGCATATTTCTTGATCTAGTCTATTGACTCAATTGCTATCTTTTCTGAAACAACTTCACAAATACACCCAGAAATAATATTTTTACCAGATATCTGTGTTTTCATCCCAATCACACTGACATAGAAAAGTAGTCATCACAAGAGAAAAATATGATAAAAAATTAAGTACAATATTCTACTCATCAATGTGATGTGTTGCGACTATACCCCAATAGTGAGTATGTTGCTATTGCACACTCTCAGTGTAATGTATTCCAACTGTATACCATCAGGTGGATATATTATTATTTTTTATTGCAGGAATATACTCTCACTGTGAAACACCAGTGTGGTGTATTCTGACCATTTGGTATCAAAGAGATACATTCTAAGTACAACAAGAATTTTAACCTGTGTTTCCAGAAACTGTTTTTATCTATAGTTTTAATGTATACTTGTGGTGGTTTGGGAGAATGTCCCCCATAGGTTCAGATATTTCTCCCCAATTGGTGGAGCTGTTTTGGAAGTTTCGGAGGTGTGGTCTTGATGGAGGACAAATCACTAGGGGAGATGTTTGAGGTTTCAAAAACTTCAAGCCATTCTCAGTGGACCTTCTCTGTTAGATGTTTACAGTTCAAGATGTGAGCTCTCAGTTTTCAGCTCCAGCCACCACCATGCCTTTGCTCAACTATTATAAACTCCATCTCTCTGAAACTGTAATCCCAAATAAGTTATCTTCTGTAATTGCTTTGGTCATGGTATTTTATCATAGCAATAGAAAACTGATAATTAAGTACCAGGGGGTGGGCTAATGGTATTACATACCTGACTGTGGTTTTTGGAAGAACATGGAAATTTTTGGACTTTAGACTGGGAAAGCAAGTGAATGCTGCAAAGAGAGCTTGGAAAACAAATAGTGCTAAGTGCTGTGTAGATTGTGGAGACACAGATCAAGACATCGCAATGGGAGGTAATGTTAGCAACTGGGATAGAGACTGTTACTGTGATATTTTGGCTAAGAATATAGCTGCTTTCTTCCCTTGTGTTAAGAACTTGCCTGAGGCTAAATTAAAAAGTAATGTATTAAATTTTTTGGCAGAGGAGATTTCAAAACAGCCTAAAGCTGACTCTATTGTGCATTTGTTAGTAGCAATGCTTATGCAGGTCTACAGTGAAAATGAAAATCTGGGGCTGAAAGAAATATAAAATGTACAGTTTGAAGATAGGAGGGATGTCCAGAAAATGCTGTGACCTACTTTTCTACTTCCTCCATGTCTGACTGGCTGGGGGCTGCCTGCTGGCTAGCCCAGGGCATCTCCCTCTCCCTTTCTTTCTCCCTCATTCCCTTCTCTCTTGAGCCTACAGTCTTCTTCCCACTTATTCTCTCTGTCCACCAGCCTTGCCTATCCCTTTATTGCCTAGCTACTGGGCATTCAGCATTTTATTAGACCAATCAGGTGCCTTAGGTAGGCAAGGTGAAATAGCAACACATTTTTACATAGTTAAACTAATGCAGCATAAACAAAAGCAACACACCTTTACATATTAAAGCAATATTCTGCAACATAAACAAATGTAACACATCTTTACACAGTTAGAGTAATATTACATGACAACAGCTGTTGATAGACATTGGACTGTAGAAAAAAACTACTAAATTAAACCATCTTGTATATATTTTTTTTAATTTTTATTTTGCAATACAATTCAGTTCTACATATCAGCCACGGATTCCCTTGTTCTCCCCCCTCCTGCCTCCCTTCCCTTTCCCCCAGTCCGCCCCCCATTCCCATCTCCTCCAGGGCAACGCCTTCCCCACAGACTGAGATCAACCTGGTAGACTCAGTCCAGGTAGGTCCAGTCCCCTCCTCCCAGGCCGAGCCAAGCGACCCTGCATAGGCCCCAGGTTTCAAACACCTGACTCATGCAATGAGCACAGGACCCGGTCCCACTGCCTGGATGCCCCCCAAACAGATCAGGACAATCAACTGTCTCACCCACTCAGAGGGCCTGATCCAGTTGGTGACCCCTCAGCCATTGGTTCATATTTCATGTGTTTCCGTTCGTTTGGCTATTTGTCTCTGTGCTTTATCCAACCTTGGTCTCAACAATTCTCGCTCATATAAACCCTCCTCATTCTCGCTAATTAGACTCCGAGAGATGCACTCGGGGCCTAGTCATGGATCTCTGCATCCAGATCCCTCAGTAGTTGGATGAGGTTTCTAGCACGACAATTAGGGTGTTTGGCCATCCCATCACCAGAGTAGGTCAGTTCGGGCTGTCTCTCGACCATTGCCAGCAGTCTGTTGTGGGGGTATCTTTGTGGATTTCTGTGGGCCTCTCTAGCACTTTGCTTCTTCCTATTCTCATGTGGTCTTCATTTACCATGGTCTCCTATTCTTTGTTCTCCCTCTCTGTTGTTGATTCAGCTGGGATCTCCTGCTCCCCCAAGCTCTCTTTCCCTGGACCCTCGCCCTTCACTACCCCCACTCATGTTCAGGCTGTTCATGTAGATCTCATTCCATTTCTCTGTCATTGGGCAATCCCCGTGTCTTTCTTGGGATCCTGTTTTCCAGGTAACCTCCCTGGTGATGTGAGTAGCAGTCCAGTCATTCTTGTTCCACATCTAGTATCCTGCTATGAGTGAGTACATATCATGTTTTTCTTTCTGAGTCTGGGTTACCTCACTCAGGATGATTTTTTCTAGATCCATCCATGTATATTTTAAAGATATCTGAACTTCAGAATGGAAGTCAGGAAATGTGTTGCATTGGAGCAGAGGTTACACCTTTGTCTTCACAGAAATGAAAAGCTATTCCTTCAAAATTAATAAAGATCATTTTTAACTAGGGGAGAGCCCCTGAAAATCTTGGCTGGAGACATGAAGGAAGAAACCAAGAAAAACTAGTAGTGAGCCTCTACTTCCTGTTCCTGCTAAGATGTCTTTCTTCTGATGTCATTGACTCTTAACCTTCTGAAACTGTAAGCCCAAATAACCTTTGTTCCTTCCTTTTTTCTATAAGTTTCCTTGATCATACTGTTTCATCATGTGAATAGAAAAGTAACTAATATAATATTAATATACATTGGTAGTTTAATTTTAGTACTGTGGTAGAAGTGATTATTTTTACTTTAAAGTACATTTATTGAAGGATTCAGCTAGTGGTAAGGATGTAAAAGGTACAAAAGATGATACTTGCATCTTGGGATAAGCAAAATAATTATGAGAATGTTTGGTGGAAACTTAGAAAATTTTGTATAAATTCTGTATTGAGTAAGCAACATTAATTTCAAATCATGTGACATTAGAGATTTTATTTGACTGCATTTAAAATATTTAGTGATGTCATTATGATCAATGCATTAGATTGTTAGAATTGTCATCTTAACATCAGAACTGTGGCAAAATAAAAGAAAGAGACTAAAAAATGACAATCTTACCTTTTGTAGCTAACTAAATGTTCCTTTTATTATTCTTTAAACTTCTCAGTATGGTGAAAGTTTTTTAAAATTGTAAGTATAATAAAATTTTTCTTCCCAAATTCAGCATTATAGACAACACTGCCGCAATAATTACCTTCTAAAGCATCTAATTTATCTAATGATAAAACAGTTTATAAAAAGATTTTATACTGTTTGACAAAATATAGCAATAAAACATAATTTCAGCCTTTGAGTTGCAAAATAGGCTATTAAAATTCACAGGGAAAACAATAGCCTTAAAGAAAGAGTATTTCCTTGCTTGAGAGGGGTTTGAAGTTTGCAAAAGTAGACCTTGTGTTTCTGCATGTGACTTAACACATGTATGGGTGACATGAAACACAAGTGTCATTTGGGATTGCTCCGTTCTATTAACACATTGACACAAATAAATATCTTTGCTTATATACACATATACAATTTCATATGCATATGATTAGACACTTTGCACAATACAATTTTAAAATGGGGGAAAGAAATAACAATGAAGACTATTTCACCTATTTCACATGTACCCAAGTACTTTCTGCTTTGGAGACTTGCAGCACATGTGTTCTTTGAACAACTATGCAAAACTGAAGGATTTTGAATGAGGGTTCAAATGAGAAGATTTATAACTCGTTGGGGAAAGTGAAATCAAGCAGAAGTAGACATATTTACAAATTTCAGATGATCAACCAGTCCCACAAAGTAAATTTGATGGGGTATGTTAGGGGAAGAGATCCTTTGTGATTCTGGAAGAAATTGGAGCAGCAGATTATGAGCCTCTATTCCACAGCTGTGATCACAGGGTAAATGCGGACATCTCACAGGAGGAGAATTTCTCCCCCTGCAAACTGTAGTGCAGTATCTCAAGAGACATGATAGGAAAGGCTGGGCCAATGGGGAGGACACAGAAGCTGCTAAATATTGGCAGGAGCTCAGTAGAGCTGCAGAGCAAGGCAGAGATAGTGGGGTTGGGTTTTCATTTCCAACAGCATGAATTTCAACAGTTTTCACATGAGTTGGGGAAAAATTGAATTGACTAAATTTTCCTGGAATTGAAAAGATAATTTTTGGTATCAAGTAGAATGGAATTAAAATTCAAAATTAAACTATAAAAAGTTACGTTTTGCAAGATTAAAACAGTGATGAAAAAATCCCCATCTGTTACCCAAACATTTCCCTTCAATAAACCAGCAGACATAATCACCATTGACTTTATGAGAACTTCCTTATGTGTTTTGAGATATCAAAAGTAAAAATATTAACATTTGTACATTCAATAACTGCTGTAAGAAATATTACTCTTTTATTTTATTTTATTTTATTTTACAATACAATTCAGTTCTACATATCAGCCACAAATTCCCTTTTTCTCCCCCCTCCCGCCCCCCCTCCCCTTCCCCCCAGCCCACCCCCTATTCCCACCTCCTCCAGGGCCAAACCTCCCCAGAGGACTGAGATCAACCTGGTAGACTCAGTCTAGGCAGGTCCAGTCCCCTCCTCTCAGGTTTTCCAAGTGTTGGGATAATTAAAAATCCCTACAAGAAATCTTTATCATTAATTGTGTAACTCGGGTCAAGTATTTTGTATTGGCAGTGGCAAAGTAGCATGTATTTCAAACAAAAGTTCCCTAGTCTGAGCAGTTCCTAACTAACACTGAGACTGTGATCCTTCTACTGAAGTAGACTAACGTTGTAAATCCCCTTGCTTTCTCATCCTCCTTGAGGTGATATTATGAACCTAGCCAACCCTTCCTTACAACAGTGGCATTTTCAACTAAACACCATGCTCTAAGACACTATTCTCCTAGTTCTTTGTGCACCTGGAGAAGCTTATTTTAAGTATTCTATCTCCTTCTCTTACATTTTAGTTTAAATTTACTGTTTGAGACCAAGAGACTTTGTTGCTCTTCCAAAGGACCCGAGTTCAGTTTTCAGCACCCATGTCAGACAGCTCAGGACCACCTGTAACTTAAGCTATGTGGATCCTATGTCATTTTCATGCAGATACACACAGATAAACATAAATTAAAAAATAATACACTAAAAATGTTAAAATAAACCTAGTGCTTCTAATTTAGAGTCTATGCTATATGTAATGAAATGATAATAATAGACTTAAGTAATTCAAAATATGTCCAGTTATTAGGAAAAAAAATTAATAGTGGACATTTTGCACATTGTATCACAAGGCACCTAATTTCCTCAAGATGTAGTTAAAGCATCTCATTAAAAAAATATTGAGTTTCCAAAGACTATCCCTTACAAGTGCATAAATAGGCTATCTTGAAGAGTCCATATGAGACTTCTCTATGACAATAGAGTCAGAGTGAAGAAGAGCACTGAATTTAGGTAGATTATCTATTTTTTAATCATGGAAGAATTAAGTTTTCTAGTGAATGAATCATTTTCTGTCTGTCAATTCCATGCACAAATTACCCCCTGGCTGCCAACAACACACTGGAGACCTGTCAAATGAATTCAAAGTAATTTTTATATCATGTCAGCTCAAGTTCATTTCAGATTGGCAACTCCTGTTCTTTGCTGCTACTCATTTATGTTACATATTTTTAATGTAAATCAGTTTTCTTTTTCTTGGCAAACAGCTTCCTTTTGCTCATAGGCTATTGCATTACTACAACTTTAAGTTCTAAATTTATTGACCTAATTCTTTATATAAGTAAAGACTTCTATTTGAAGAACATTTATTCTGTTTTCTTCACTCTGAGTTTCCTAACAGACGTTTATATTATATGTTCTATTGTGAAAATGTGTATATTTTTGGTTCATCAAACTGGTCATACACTCTGCTATGTGTCCAACACTATGCTCAATGCAGGAGAATCAGTGAGTACTTCAGCAAACAAGATCTTAGCTGTCAGGGAACCTCAATGTTATTGGGTAGGCAGAGATGATGAAAGAAATGACTTACACAATGCATTAGAGAGTGTAAATACCAAGGGAGAAGGAACAAAAGTAAGATTACTAGACTATATGGATGTGTTAGAATATTTAGAAACAGTTAAACCAAGGAAAAATGTTATTCAACATGTGACTTTGAATTACTCATTTACCTCTGCTTGGGCAAGAAGACTGGGAATAGCAAAAAGTATTCTATTTGTCCTGAGAGGGCTCAGCGTAATTGAAATTGTCCTGTCCAGAGATATGAATTCCAAATATTGATGGATCTGGGTGATGATTCTCCCTTGCCAGTGGTCCGTAACTACTGTTCACTGCAGTTAAGTTGGCACATCACTTAACACAGACCTCTAACTAGGAAACTCTCCTTGTACATTGTAAGTTATGAATTCCCCTTTCTGTTGTGCTCACAATAATTTCTTTAATTTGAATTAAAAATTTTATCTGGAGCCGGGTGGTGGTGGTGCACGCCTTTAATCCCAGCACTCGGGAGGCAGAGCCAGGCGGATCTCTGTGAGTTCGAGGCCAGCCTGGACTACCAACTGAGTCCCAGGAAAGGTGCAAAGCTACACAGAGAAACCCTGTCTCAAAAAAACCAAAAAAAAAAAAAATTATCTGGAATTTAGTATTATGTAAGAGAGCTAGAAGTCGAACTATCTAATTTTCTCAGCTACACAAGAATAAAGGCAGATTTAAAAAAAAATTTGAATGGGGCCTGGATGGTGGTGGCACATGCCTGTAATCTCAGCATTCAAGAAGCAGAGGCAAGTGGATCTCTGTGAGTTCGAGGCCAGCCTGCTCTATAGAGCTAGTTCCAGGACACCCAGGGCTACATAAAAAAACCTTGTCTGGAGAAACCAAAAATAAATAAATAAATAAATAAACAAACAAACAAACAAATAAATCTGAACAGAAAGGAAAAATTTGAAAATCTAAAACCAGTTGATGAATTAAAAATGATTTTTGTAATATCATTGGAGATAACCTAAATAATTTTGAGATTTCTACAAATTAATGTAAATGACATGCAGATTTTGTGATGTGCACAAAATAAAGTAGGTTTCCATAGATGGAAAAGAGGGCTCTATTTATTTTTAAAGGGTTTTTAAATTGTGTATGTGTGTGTGTGTCTGTGTTCTACGTTTCTGTGTTCTTTGTGTGTTTGTGCTGATAGAGGCCAGAAATGGGAAGCAGATTTCTTGGAGCTGCAGGTAGCTGTGAGCTGCCTGTGTTGGGAACCTAACTGGGGTTGCTTGGAAGAGGAGCTAGCACTCCCAACTGCTAAGTGATCACCCCGTCACTAATTTTATTTAAATATATAAAAACAAAGTAAATGTTACTTTCTTAAGAGAAATGTGAACAACACAAGACTGTGTCTCCTCTCAGCTTTCTGACTGGCACCATGGAACCCTGACTGAGGGCTAGAGTGTCTGGTTTTAAACATACTGGATAGAATTCTAGGCCATGTCACCTGTGGCTGGTACTCAGAGGTCAATCAAATGTTTGTTTGTTTTTTATTTCAGGCATTCAGGTCCTAGAATAATTCTATAGTGCAGCCTGCAGCTTTATTCCAAAGGTGGCTATAGAACATATTTGAGAGATGTGAAGGGCCGTACTATATAATTGATGCCTTTCCTTTGGTTGAAGGATTCCATCACTGGCAGAGTTCTGTGATACTGGGTCTCCCTGTCCTAGGACTAACACTCAAAGACTTGATGTTAGCCTCTGGGATCCGAGGTAGCCTTCAGCCAACAGTCTGCAAAATATTGAGGAACTTTTGCTTAGGCAAAAACAATTCTGCCAAAAGCTCAAGTTATATTAAGAAGAATCTCTTCTGCTGAGCATCCAGACAGGGTCTGGAATCTAAGGTTCAGTGACTCCCTGATTGCAATGCTGTAGACAGCTTAGATAAGTCATGTCTACACTCTTGTAAGAAAGTACATTACATTTATTTTAGCTTGCAAGTTGGTGATAGTTTAAGACTCAGTAATAAAAACTAACATAGTACCTACAAAGGAGGAACTAATGATTGTAATAAAAACAAATACTAACAAACAATGTATCTAGTAATTCCTATTTAAAGAATTTATCTTCCATTTTATTATATGTATGTACAAAGATTTATGTACAAAAATCATGCATTGTAGCAATTTTATGTAACAACAAAGTAGAAAATAAATCCTCTATGTACATTGATGTGTCGGTCATATATAAATGGACTATAGTGCAATTATTAAGAAAATGATAAACTATGAGATTATTAGTATATGAAAAGAGAAGAAATAGAGTACTGAATAGTGTGTTTAGAAATATTGATAGATGAACAAAGACAAAATTACATAGAAACCTAAGCTTTCATGTGTGTACATAGGAAAGTATATAAAAGTTTACATTATTTTGTGTCCTGTCTTTAGACTGTTCATATTTAAACGAATTATTATTTTCTTTATTAATGTTGATCTTCGTCAATTTCACACATGTATATATTGTATTCTGATTACTCTTTCCACTCACTCTTTCTCATCTTCCTTCTATTCCTATCCACATTCCCTTCCTAGTAACTACCAGTCCATTTCCCAGGCAAGATGGTAGGCTGAGTGATTTGGGAGACACCTAAAAGGACAGAGCTTAGGAGAGTTAGTCTCTTACTGAGTTTATTGGAGTAGCTAATGAGAGTCCCAAGTCAGGGAACTCTGGAGGGTCATTATGGACTGGACTTAGGGTAGTAGGTCTCTTACTTGGGTTTATGGGCATCTGAAAAGAGTCCTGAGGAAGTACAGTAGAGATGAGCTGAGGGAAGCAGTTCTTTTTCTGTGTTTAGCCATAGCAGGTAAGTGCCTGGAGAGGTTCCCAGATTTAAAGAGTGGGATAATACTGAAAATTTTGGTTTTATAACCAAGGGCTGACTTCATGTGCTCTGTGCTACCTGGAGAACTTACCCTTTGGTCAACTCAAATCAAAGCAAGCAGATTTTAGGAAGCTTAGAGAAAAGATAGAAAGTCTCTCATGGTTGATGCAGGTTTCTGATGAAGGCAGGCTGGATGTTGAGCTGTTAGAAAAGAAAGAGAAGAGAAAGCCCTACCTACCTGGTGGTGAGGTTGACCTAGTGTCTCTGGACTAATGAACTATTTAAATGATATGGACTAGAAATAGTTTTCACAAATGTTTTCAAAATCCTGTAGCTGACAAATATATGCGTTTGGAAGCATCCAGTTCTTTGATGGTTAATGCATTGGTGAAGCTCTCAGTGCCGTCTCCTTCACTTTTCATGTTCTGTTGCATTATTCATTTACTCAACAAATAAATATTTGAGTGTTTGCAAGATGCTCTGCTATTTACCAGAGTTTTTAAGTTCCATAAGGAATTCACATATGAACTCAAACATTTTATAATCTAGCACAGGAGATTAGAGACCCAATAATTAATTATTTGAATTAATAGATAATCAACAATGTAAATGAAGAGGAAGACTTTTGGCTCATACAGGGAGTTTTGTATCTTTGCCAGGGATGTGTTCAGGACACAAGAAGAGAAACATAGTTAATCTGATGAAAAGGACAGATAAAATACAATTCATTCATAAAGGAACTTCAAATGGATGGGATCATGGACTCCTGGAAAACACAGGTATTTCCAAGTAAGGGTACATGTGTTTTTGTCCAGAAGACAGTATTTTGGAGGCCTGTAGTTGAACAACTTTATAGGTAAAAATTAGATTCAGTCTCTTTACTCTGTTTTTACAGCTTTCTATATGTAATTTCATTAATATATAATTTAGTAGTAACAATTAGCTAACTCATTCAATGGGTGGTAAATTCAGCAGTAGCAAGTTCCTACTGTACTGTCACTAGCTTGTTATTTTTTTTTAATCTGCATGTAAAGTGGTGGGGTGGGAAAACATACCAGTTTTTATTACAGTGTATCTGTTGTGCTAAAGCGGCCATATTTTCAAGATACGAAAACCATTTCACATGCAGTGAATGTAGTCAGTCATGGAAGTCACTTGACTCCTAAGCTTCATAGTATGTTGTTCTTTGCGATCTTAATTTTAAAATTATTATTTGGCCATAATTTTTATAAATTTATTATAAACGCACAATTTTAAACTCTCGGGGTCATTTTGAAGAAAGAGGTGTAAATGTTCAAAATGTCAGATATCATAGAGCTGGTTTCACTGATTTGCACTTTGGAAAAGCAGTTAAGTATCTTATTAGACACAATATAAGGAAAATAAAATAAAGAAATATTGAATACCAGTTCAATTTGAAGCTCCTTTGGGCAGTGCAACACAGAAGGGAAAGGTTTAAAAATTGTTCAACCCTTTGGGTTAGCATTCAAGAAAGATTATAGTTAGGCCTTTTATGAATGTGGTCCACTCTTTTACATGTTAAGTTTCCCCAGCATGAGACAGCTTCTCCCTTCACAGAAGACAACCTGCACTTTAATCTCTGTTACTGTTATCCAAGTGTCTGTTCAGAATCAGGGTTTTCTTCTAGAAAAGTATCACCATATTCAATTTTCTTGTAGAAATTACAGTTGGGAAAACTTTGTAACTCTTTACCATTTGAAAGAAACTACAGATGGCATTAATTTGCCAAAAGAGAATAGACACAGGACCTGACTGGTGACAGAACAATAGTGTCAGGAAAGCTAATATGGATCCCTACTCAAAACCCCCAGTTAACATGCAATAAAATATTTCCGAATGAACCCCTGGCCAAATAAATAGCAAAGGATTGAAGGTGATGACTCAATGACAAGAGATCACCATGGTTACCTCCAGGATTTGATGGTGAGACCCTATTGCTAAATGTCCCACATACTAAAGTGAGAGAACATGGGAAAAAAATCAAGCTAGTACCAACCTGGAAGCTAGCTTTTATAATTGCTGCTTCAAAAATGTTTGCATGCTACCAGGCATGAAAAATAATCAAGTCTTACTCACTTATGATCCTATGAACTACAGTAATGACTGGACTGGTACAATATGCTCACCGCTGCAGTAAGTGCACAAATGTTATTGAAGTAACCAGTCACTTCCTGATCTAAGGCACAGCCATAAGAAGACTGAATTATGCCTGGTGTCATTAACAGTTCCTCAAACTCATGGCTGGCTAGCTCATAGGCCCTAGAGGATAACATAATGCCACTCTGATAAATGGAAAGAGTAATACTTTGCTGTTAAATTCTTATATTTTCACCCACAGAGGAGTGCATCTTTCAACCCTCACTGTAGGTGCTTTTATTCTGTAATGGAGGGTGATTAACATAGAGACCTATAGCTGGTCAATGTGCAGAGAATAAGAGGGTGTATGGTGCTTAGCTCTAAATGGGACAGCTACACCTAAGGTTTAGAGATCATTATAGAAGGGGGTATGGGGTAGAATGATTCTAAGAGTTAGAGGTAGTGTATGTTCATACCAAAACAGTAGTTGTGAGAGATGACAGCACGATTGCATATCTGAACCCACAGCAAATGGAGCTACATGTACAAGACCTGTATGCAAAGCCAATTGCCACACAGGGGACAGGTTCTTCTAGTCCTCAAACAAGTTGAGGAGCTATTGGCAATGGAAAGCTGCTTAGGAAAGGGGAGACAGGTTTTCTTTAGATATATAGCCCTTAACAGGATACCCATGCCCAAGTAGATCCTCTTACACCCAGGCAAGCTAAGTGGGTTTAGAACGGAACACATGGAGTTAAGAAGGAACAGTAGTGGAGGGTAGGCTGGAAATTGAGAGTAGAGAAAAAGGGGTGCATTTGATAAAAATGCATTATGAAATTCTGTTCTGTTCCCTCCTAGTTCCTTGGTTTTAAAGTCAGTTTCCTCAAGTCGAGATGTCCGATCAGTTCTGCTAATTTAGAAGGATCTTAGTCCACAATTTCCTGCTTTCAGTGTTGATAGCACGAAATTCTTGAACAATAAAACAATCTGATAAAACTAATTTTGCCCATTGTTAGTGAGAATTTAAAATTTCAGACTGGTGGCACTGATAAATATGAGTTGTTTCACTCTAGCTGGGGGGAAAAAAACAGTGTCAGGAAAAGATGGAGAGAAACTAAAGATAGGCGATCCTAGCCCTTCAACACTAAAATGAGCTATTGGGGACAGTGTTCAAATAAGAACTCTTATCTACATGACCATGCCAGTGGTAGAAAATACAAAAGAGGAAGAGATGGCAATGCTGCCCCCAACACTGGGATGGAAATTTTGTAGCTTCTCCAGTGTACTTTTCAATGACTCTTCCAGTGATCATAAGATAGAAATGTTTACGAATCAGATTAAAAAGCCAGTTACTTGATTAAATCATTTTCTTTATATACAGAGCCAAATAAAATACAAGAAGTAGGATAAGTTACCAGCTTTAAAATAGGATGCAGGAAGAAGGTAGGATTTTGCTCCTGAGTCCCGTCTCACTGGGTTTCTGAGCCTTCATCTCTGGGATGTACTATTTCCTCTCACTATGAAGTTGTAAGGATTTGAGCTTCAATTAAACTAGGATGGCCAGCAGTTCAATGATATGTGTAGCACTCCAGTGCAACCTGGATGAGAGGCATCTGCCAGAGCTGCTGCTTTTCAGTAAGACTGATGAATAACTATTCCTCTTGAGTTGGTTGGTGTTAAAGTCAATATCTTTGAATTAAAATGCCCAATTAGTTCTCTTAATTTAGAGGGATCCTAGTCCATGTGGCTCTCAATGTCGACATCCTACACAGATTGAGTATTCTCATAATGACTTGACAATGCGGGAATTTTGTAGAAGAATGCAAAGAACTCCTTAAAAGCTGTTAGATTATGTTTGTAGTGTACAATGAAAAAGAAAACAGATTAAAATTAGGCAAAGAAGGAACTGCACAGGGCAAACTAAAGCACACTGCAAATCCAATGCTCCCATTGATCTCTCACCATGTGGCTGTAGGAAGTGATCATGCCTTTTAGAAAAAGGAAGGAGGAAATGTGTGGAGAAAAGATAAGGAACAACTCTTTTGAGCCTTGGGATGACAGGGTTCTTCTATTGGGACTATATGGCTCACTATTCAATGGTTGATGTCAATTAGTACTCCAGCAGTTAAAGGTTGAGTCCAAACTACATGCTTATAGCCTACTCCCTGTCAGTCCCATTGTTAATATGTCATGGCATGATTCATAGTCTTTGGGGGGAAAAGGAAATTTTAATTAGGTAAGACATTTCCAAAGCTTAGAGATACATCCATGTATGAAGATAGATAATAATAAGTTGAGGTCCTTATTGAACAGTCATTTGTTAATCAGTATATGTAATTTGTATGTATGACCAAAGACCAAATATTTCAGCATCATTAGAATCAATTCAGATAGTTCTTCATTACTAAAATGACTACCTTTCAAGTTTCTCCCTGTAAACTTTGTGTTCATATTAGTTGTTAAATTGATTTTTTTTGCTTTTATGTTTAGAAAAGCATTCAGTTAATGAATTTTGGATCTTCCTATGCAGATATAAATTGAAGACTGAGGGAGTACCCCTGGTTTCCAATAGTAAATTAAATATTCTAAAAGCAATTTAAGCAATGGTGTGAAGTGGTGACTTCTGAAATCTGGGAACATCGGGCATGAAGCAGATGGTGAGTAGCTATTTTTGTATCTATAAAAAAGGATAGGTAAAAAGTAAAACTACAGTAAAAATGACTGTACTGGATAGTTACAGCTGTCTTTCTGACAGTTGTTGCCAGAAAGAGGTTGATCAGGGAAAATACCAATAAATGTCAATAACTTCTCATAGAAAGGCAACTGCACAACGTTGGGGAGTGTTAGACTAAACAGCTGATAAATAAAAATCCACTTACAAGGTTTTCTTTTCTTTTTAATTAATTTATTCTGTCTTATATTACATTGAGATTTCAGTTTCCCCTCCCTGCTTCCCTCCCAGTTTCCTCTCCCCCATCTCCATCCACTCCTCTTCCATTTCCCTTTAGAAAAGGTCAGGCCTCCCAGGGATATCAACCAGATACAGCATAACAAGTTTCAGTAAGACTCCCCTCCCCCGTTTTAAGGCTGGATGAGGCTACCCAGTAGGAGGAAAGGGTCTAAAAGCAGGAAAAAGAATCATGGACAGCCCCTGCTCCCACTGTTAGGTGTCCCATGAAAACATCAAGCTACACAACCATAACATGTATGCAGAGGGCCTAGGATGACCCATGCAGTCTCCCTGATTTTCCCTTCATTCTCAGTGGTCCCCTGTGAGTTCAGGTTTGTTGATTCTGTGGGTTTTCTTGTGGTGTCCATGACCCTTCTGGTTCCTACAATCCTTCCCCCAACCCTTCTTCTGTAGGATTCCCCAAGTTCTGCTCAATGTTCGGCTGTGAGTTGCTGCATGTATTCCATCAGTTGCTGGATGGAGCCTCTCTGATGGTGATTATGACAGGCTCCTATCTACAAGTGCAGGAGAATATCGTTAGAAATCATTTCATTTAACTTTTTTTTTTTTTTTTTTTTTTTTTTTTTTTTTTTTTTTTTTTTTTTGCTGGGCTTGTTTGGTTCTATCCGAGGGCTCTGGTTCTATCCTGGTATCTTAGATAGCTACAGAGCTAGTTTTTAAAAGTTGTGATCAATGTGCTTGCATTTGAACCACAACACCTTTAGAGAACTTTGGCCTAAGACATTGTACTTTAGTTGACAAAACTCATACTAAGTATAATAGTGTTCCTAGAAATATGATGTTATTTAGATGATGTTAGCAGGTCTAAAATGATATGTTAAATTTTACAGTATTTACTTAGTTCCTGTGCAATATGTTAAATGGATCCATAGTGACTGAAAAATGATCAGACGAACATAAAAACATACCCAGATATGAAGTGTTATAATAAGAAGGTTATTATAATATATTATAATAGAAGTTTCAGGGTAAAACCAGCACATTCTGATACAGAGTAAATGTTACAAACAGCTATCTCAATGAGTATTGTCTGAACATTCTAATATTTCTTTAAAATTTTGCAGCAACTATGTATAGCACCTGAAGGCAGATGTGGTATTAGCTCCATAGTTCATCATCATTGCCAATGAAAATACGAAGGATCTGAGAGTAGCCTCTGTCTCTGTATCTTCATCTCCAGCACTCAGGAAGCAGAAACAAGAGGATCTAAGTTTTAAGGCCAGCTGAGGCTACATAATAAGAGACTCTGGGAAAAAATTCTCATTGATAGAGCATTTACTTAGCATATGTAAGGCCTAGGCCCCTTCCCCAGTAAAACACACACACACACACACACACACACACACACACACACACAGAGAGAGAGAGAGAGAGAGAGAGAGAGACAGAGACAGAAACACAGAGAGACAGAGAGAGAGAGAGAGAGAGAGAGAGAGAGAGAGAGAGAGAGAGAGAGAGGGAGATGGGTTGGGCTGGAGAGGGGAAAGAGAAGGCGAAATGATATGATTATATTTTATACTAAGAGAAAAAAATTAAATAGCTATTTCTTAAAAGAAGACACACAAATAGACACAAGTTATATGAAAATTTGCAAATTTTCTTCTACTTTTTCTGTAGCCTTTAAAGAAATACAGACCACAAAGGAATACCATATGACCAAGAAGAGTGTATCCTATCAAAAGACAGAAGATAACTGCTGGTAAGGATGGAGATAAAAGCTAATCCTTGATGTCGCTGGTGGAAACCTAAATGAATACATCAGTTTATAGAAAAGTGGGATTCATTAATTTTTCTTGAAAATAGGGTTTTTTTTAATACAGTGTATTCTTAATTATGGTTTCCCCTCTCCCAACTCTTCTCAGATCCTCCCCAAATCCACATCCTTTCTTTCTCTCTATAAGATACAAATAGGAATCTAACAAATAATTATAATATTAAAATTAAATAAGATGAAATAAAAACAGACAAACCAGAATAGGACAAAACAAACAAGAGAAGCCAATGAAAAACTCAAGAAACACATATAGATGCAGAGACACATTCATGCACTCACAGAAAAAAATCCCATAAAAGACAAGAAGAAACCTGTAAGGTTTAAACCTGTAAAGCAAAAAAAAAAAAAAAAAAAAAAAAAAAAAGCCCTGACAGAGTCTTATGAGACAAAAAAACAAACAAACCAGCAAACAAACAAACAAACCCAAAGATGGTATTGTGTTCATTTTGTGTTGGCTGTCTACCGCTGGGCAGGAGCCTGGCCTTAAGAGTGGTTTGTATGCTCAGTCAAACTTCGTTGGAGAAAACCAACTTTGTTATGATCTGAAAATCTCCTTCCTGGCTATGTGTCCAAGGGAAGATGGAGTCAGAATGGTGAAGACAAACTTGAGCTCCTGCTTTAACGGCAGCACCACAAACCTAGAAATAAAACTACCCAAGTGTCCATTAGATGATGAGGAGGTAAAGAAAATGCGGTACAGGAACAAAATGGAACAGTACCTCATTAAGACACACAAATCCTCTCCTTAGTGGCAACATCACTGAAACTGGAGATCTTTAGATGATGGTTAATGAAATATGGGAGGCATGGAAACATAAGCTCCACATGAACTCACTTCTGTGTAAAACAAAAGAGTTTAATCTCAGTCCTTGAGAGCTGAAAGGCGGTTAGGAGCTGATGAGAGAACAGAGGTGGGGAATTGATAATCTATGGGTGCTTCATTTCAGAGTTAGAGGACTGTGCTCTGGGAAGCCAATGCATAGTAAGGGATGGTGATTCTGTTCTATGCTCCTCAAAACATTAAACATTCTAGTCATGAAGAATGCATATATGAAGAGATAGACATGTTTGACTGATCAAGCAATGCTTACATACAGACAGATCACACACGCCTCATTGACATGGACAGTACCAGTTCAAAATACATTCAATAAAATATGAACAATAATGTATTTGTTTAAATGCATATTATTTTAAGGATAAGTAGCTTATGTATGTCTCTATGTACACATTTATAAAATAATAGTTATATTTAATTTATTTCCAATTACTATGAAGTTTTTACATACAGGAAAAGAAAAATTATTTTTTAGTATATTTCTATTTATATTTTTACTTAATATACTTGTGCAGCATTTTCTTTTCATCAGTCAGAATATGTTGTAAATAATAATTCTATTCAATAACTTTTGTTCCTAAAGTAATAGCAAGATATTTAAAATGCCCATTCACAAAGTATAGAGAACCGTTGATGAATATTTTTGCCTAGCACAAGCCCAACTCAATTTTGTCTCTAAAAGATGCAATTATGTACCTCAAAACTTCAGTAATGAATACCACTAATTCCTTTAGTATAAAAAAAATTAAGACATGTTACTATAAAGGTGCTAAGGAATGCCACTCAGATTTTTATTAGGGCCTAATTACAACAAAGTCCTATGCAGGATTACTCTCTTTGCTCTTCTTTCCCTTCATGGGGTCTTTCTTTACCATCAGGAGTTCACCAGGAAGTGGAAACAGTAAAAGAGTAAGCAACAAACCGCCTCTACTTCCCTCCAGAAAAGTAAAATATTTATGACATGTTTGAAGTTTTGTTTTCTCTATTTTACTACAGAATTCCAATTTTACAAAACTTATATTCATCTCATATCACCAGGAAGTTACACGCATTTAAAGGCTTGTAGAATACATTTTCTTTTCTTTTTAGTAAACATTAAGCAGTATCTTCTGCTCATTCTATATTTACAAAGGGCCAAATTATGTGATTCTGAGCATACAATGAACCCAGATGATGATAATAATGTAATAACTATAAAATAGAAGTGTTCATCATAATGGGAATATAGATGTTATACTTGAAAAAAAGATTGCCTCTTTCCTTAAATTAAGATCATATTTTGGCAGAGCATTGAATGCATGGAAAACAATCACACTTCTCTCTGCAGTGATTTTTAGTGTAGTCGTGGAGTCTGTCTGGTTCTATCAGTGGAAACAAAGCTTGCTGTTCATAAACATACCATTTAGTTAAAGTTTCATTTAGCTCTATATTTATCATATATAATTTTGAACTAGTGTAAATGATGAACATCACACATGAGTAGGTGTATCTCTTTGATAATGCACAACTTGACTCTTGGAGAAAAATATGCTTAATGATAAATATGAAATTATTGAAAATTTCTGGGAAATTTTTAGCTTTAAACTGTTAGCATCATGTGAGAAACTAGTTAATTATAGCTATGGACATGTTGTTTATACTCATTCTGGTTAATAAAAGTACTTTTACAAGACCTGAATCTATTTTAGAATAACTGCCAGATGTTCAAAATGAAATGCGCTTGAGCTCATCATGAAATATAAAATTAATGTCTGTATGGGAAATACTGTGTCCAGAAAGAAAATTAGAAGTACTAGAATGCACACAGTCTATCAGAAGGCACAGTTTAAACAGGAATCAAATATAGTTTCAGATATGAGATACCGTGATGGCTGGAGTTTGATCCCCTGGACCCACCCAAGAGGAGAGAAACAGTTCTGAATATTATCACTTGACCTCCACACACATGCTATGAGATATAAACACACAGACACAGACATAGACACAGACACACACAGACACACAGACACACAGACACACTATACACACACAGACACAGACATAGACACAGACACACACAGACACACAGACACACACACACACACACACACACACACACACACACACCAATTAATAAATGGCAATTTAAAAATTAAAAAAAGGTTTCAAATAGATAGTAATACAGAATTAGAGTATCCAACATTTTCTACTCATTTAAAATACTTTAAAAATACTTTTGCTTCATCATTTATTATGGTTTGAATGTAATATATCCCTCACAAGCTCACATCTTAAAATCTGATCTCTCGCTGGTGGTACTAATTTTTTTTTGAGAAGCTATGGAAATTTTAAAGAGGCAGGACATGCAAGGAGAAAATAGGTCATCGAGGATGAAGATCAGGTTATACGTTGGGACGTTTTTCTCTCTCTACTTTTTTTTTTTTTTCTTTTTTCGAGACAGGGTTTCTCTGTGTAGCTTTGCGCCTTTCCTGGAACTCGTTTTGGAGACCAAGCTGGCCTCGAACTCACAGAGATCTGCCTGGCTCTGCCTCCCGAGTGCTGGGATTAAAGGCGTGCGCCACCACCGCCCGGCTCTCTCTACTTCTTATCTCTTTGGTTGGGAACTGCTGTATCACATTCAGTTCACATCCAACTGTGAACTAAAATGCATAACTCCTCTGTTTGGTTGCCTCTGTGGGTTGTTTTCATCACAGCAGCTGGAAAGGTAACCAGTCCACCTTCATGCAGCTGTTGCCTTAGTCACTGTATCATTGAACAAAACAAAGCGGTTACAGCAGTCAGTACAATTATATGAGTCCGTCTGTCGCTGTAAGGAGGAAGATGTTGATTTTTTTTTCATATAAAAAAACACCAGGTTGGGTATCTAAGAGTGCTGAAGGTGTGATTCAACTGAATAAACCAGGAGATGACGTTGTAAATCATAAATTAAAAGTAGAACACTGCAGGCCCAGTTTATAACACAGATTTTTTTTTTTTTTTTTTTTTTTTTTTTTGTGTGTGTGTGTGTGTGTGTGTGTGTGATTTCTTCTGATTCAGCTCTTTTTTCATTTAGTTTATCAAGTGAGGGACACCACTAAAATTAAGGAGGCCAATCTTGCTGAATCATCCTACTGGTTAAAAATTATGCTAGGCTTCATAAACACCCTGACAGATACATGCAATGTTCAAGCTGAGCACCCATAGATCCCTTAATACAAAAAAGGAGGAAATAGGATAACAGGTGTCCTTCTGTCAGCTAAACAGCTATGAGAAGAACATTTGGGGCCCATTCATCCCAAAGAAGTTATTTCATTTCCTGACAAAATGAACCATAACAAGAAGAACTTTCTTGACAAATCTCTGAAATATCACCCCTAAAACTCACATTTTGAAAATAAAATATTATAGCTATGATATTCATTATGTCTGGACTTGATTATCTGGTAAATACCCATCTGCACAAACTGGAATACAAACTCTCTCCAAGTGAGATCACAAAGCTTCTATTCCTTTTTCTTCTGTATCAGGCATCAACAAATAATTGGCAGATGCATGAACATGCTTGTGCTTAGATAAAGGGTACCATTTGTTTCTCACTCAGATTATATGCTTCTCTCTAGTTTGAGGCATGCATACTTCAACTTTTCACCATGTCCCTACCCATACTCCCAATTCTTCTCTTGCCAAGCCAGGTGCTATCTGCATCAAAGGTCCCTCGAGTTTCTCGACTTCACGCAGTAAAATCTTCCACACCAGCTCATACTTGCAATGTAACTTTGCCTTAAACTTCTTCAATCGACCTCATTTCATTTGGTCATAGATTTCTCTGCCATTGTCTCCTCTTTAGTTTTGAGCTTATTTTCCATCTGTTCCCAATGTGCGATATTCTCTAAGGTTCTTGATTTATGCCTTCTGTACCAAGGTAAATAAATATAATTCACACATTGCTTTGGCATATACTTCAGAATTTCAAAGTATTTTGTTTTTGACTTAGTTGAAAAATTTCCACTAATTTAACTAGGAAATAATAACTCTTGTTATTCCCAATGACAATTCCTTTTGATGTTGCCCTTTGGGAAATAGATCCTAACTTATGATCTTAAGGGAAGAAAATCTTCGTTTTGAATATGTTTCACCTTGTACATTTTTTCCTTTTAAGTTGGATCCATTTTAAGTGAACTGACATGTCCCATGTATCATGGCTCCAAATATCACATACAAACACCTCCACAGTAATGGCTTTACCTCCTGAGACAGTAAAATATTACAGATACTTAATTATATTTAACCTTCATTGATTGCTTAAGACCTTCACACATGGGCAACTTCTATAACAGTTAGAAATACTGATTAAGAAGCAGCTAAATGTATAATATATACTTAATAAGTTTCAGTGTGCAGTATTTTCTGTATGCTATTTCCTTCCACAGAAATACCTGATCCAATAATAGTCTGGCGGATGAGGTAAAGGCCAAGCAGTCCCTCAGGAATTAACTGAATCTTAATTGTTCTTCTCCAGTATATTAAGGAAACATTTCTTACTCTGCTCCTTGAGTTCATTCAGTCAGCACACATCTGAATGTCTCAGTCATGCAATGCATACATCATAATGTGTGGTCCCTAGCCTGAAGGGATAATAGTGAGGCTTAGTCAACCAAATGCAGATGACAAGTGCCAGTGGTTCTTTTGTTTATTGCATTACAAAGAAAAAGTAAGAAAAAGTATCATAGAAAAATTAAAGCGGTCTTGGAATACCTGCATAAGGTTAATTCTCCCATACTGAGGAGTGTAGGGGAAGCAGAGCAAGCTCAGTTGCTTTTCTCCTTGTACAGTCTTGTTCCACTCATTTATAGTGGTTCCAAGTGAGTGAATTCTGCCCTTCAGGCTGCAATGGAAAATTGTGAAAAACTGCTGGTAATTCTAATGAAACTGAGTGCCTCAATATTTGCTGGTGGGGAAAGAGAAAGTCTTCATATTTGCTGTGTGGGAACAAGCCTGCAACATTACCCTTTATCCTTGAAAAACTCTGTTCACATTACAATTAATATATTTAGCTAAAGTCTTCAAATTATTTTGTAATGTATCAATGAATAGATGTATACTTTTTTCCTTAGACACCATAAATATGGTTTTCAGATTGTAAAATTCTATCATTTACAAATAAAACATCAGTTAGGCATGCTTACAACCACCATCATACCACCACGGCCACAAACAAAAACACACAACACTTTAAATTAACAAAGTACCAAAACAAAACAGTATAATAGAAATTAAAAAAATAAGCAAGTATATATATTCAAAGTCCTTTCATTATCCTATCCATTGATGATATTCTCACATAACTCCAAAACCAATTATTCCAAAGTTTGAATCATTTATTTCTTTATAAATCTAGTGAAGTACTCAAATGAGGATATTCTCAATAGGCTCAGATACTTGATCATTTGGTCCGCAGTCAGGGGAGCTCTTGGTGAGATTTAGGAAGGGATGGCTCTGTTGGTAGAAATATGTCACATGATGATGATGGATTCTGGTTGCTGTACTCTCCTCCCACATCTGGCTTTCTATTTCTTCTGTGATTGTAGATGGAGGGGAGTGAACACTCAGCTCCCTTTCCCAGCTGCCATGCCTAACTGTGGTCATGCCTCCCTGCTATGATGGATTCTTATCCATCTGGAGCTGTAGCTTAAATAAGCCCTTCCTTCTGTTAGTTGCTTTTAGTCATGGTGGTTTGTCATAGTAATCAAAAGTAACAAATGCATCTAATATTATTCTTCATAAAAGATAAAGTATAGCTAAAAAGATAGTTATTAATGGAAACAACTGTTATATTAACCTCAATGTTTATTCCGTTAGAATATTTTTGGATGAAGCAATTTAAATATAAGGAACCATATAACTAGTTTGATTAAACTGAAGTGCTGGCTCATAGAGTCAACAAACTATTTTTATATTTTTATTTTATTTGTAATCATTTGTGTGCATGGGGGTATATGTGCATGTGAGTATAGTGCCTTTGGAGGCCAGAAGAGGGCATTAGATTCCCTGGAGCTGGAGTTACAGGTGGTTGTAAACATTCTGAAGTGGGTGTTAGAAAAGAACTCATACCATTTGGAAAATCCAGAACTCTTAACCACTGAGCTATCTCTCTAGCCCATACCCTAATTTTACACTTGTTAGTATACCTTTCATTTTTTGTTGTAGATTGAGAATATGAAAGGTTATAACAAAATGTTTAAAACTCAGAAGAGTTGGATTGCCATGGAGAAGTTACCTAAACCTAGATTCAAGAGAAACCATTGTTAGTTTCTTTCATATAGATCACAATCACCTGTTTGATTTTGTGTTTATTTCCAAAATCATTTGGTATAGCCATAAAAAAATACACAAACCAATGAAACTCAAAGAAAACTTAGAAATAACCCACAAATATATAGTCTTTAAAAAGTCTTTCATTAATTGTGTTCATTGACAATGTCAGATGGGCATAATGCATTCTCATTGTTCTTACTCCACTTTTTTTTTTACCTCACTCTTGCCACTGTCAAACCCTCTTCCTTTCTTCACATATCTTTCCCACATTTATGACTTTTGTTTTGTGACTAACTAAGTTAAACTTGGGTCATCTGTGTGGCCATTCTTTGGGAGATATCCATTGGAACTTTGTGGGCTAATCTGTGAGTATACTAACCTAGAATCCACCAGCAGCCAAAAGTCTAGCAGGTTGGGGCATGGTTCAGTGAAGCTCTCCCAATCCATGACTCACTGACTATAGAACCAGTCTTGTGCAGGGCCAGTTCAGTTAACACGTGCTGCAGTGAGGACATGATAGTAATGACTGTGTCCTGTCTTCAGAAGACAACATTTTGCTGTCCTTCATCCTACATTCCATTTATTTTGTTCTCTTACATTCTTTCTGCCTTCTCTTCCTTTATTCTTCCCGACCTTTACTGGAGGTGACATAAATGCCCTGTTAATAGCTGAGCACTCAGTTGTCAGTTATTCTCAGTAGTTTATGTAGCCATAAGTCTTTGCATTATCTACAATTCACTGTAAATAAAGGCTTCTCTGATTAATGCTGATCTTAAACATTTGTCTATGAGCATACATAAGCATGAATTTTTAGAAGGCATTTTGGCAACATGTCAATTTAACAGTAGTGAGTTCCCTCCTAGAACCTAATACCTCTTCAATCATAGGTTTCTGACTATACGTACAGTACTAGGCATGGCTTTCTTACTGTAGAATGAGCCTCAAATACTATTAGAGACTTGTGGATGCCACTACTGTGTGTGTTTTGCCTGGAAATTTCTGAATTGTAGGTGTTTAGCTTTAGAACTGGTAGGAAAATTAATGACTTTTCTCTAACAGAAACATATATAGGCACTTCCAGAACTATAAAAACTACCTAACACTGAGAAAATTTCCAGTTTTATTTATCTATATCTTGTAACAAAGATATATAGTGTCTTCATACTAAGGTTTTTATCTAATTTGTTCGCCAACCAACAGAAAGGGCAAGAACCATATTGCTGTAGGGTATATATTACCAATAGCTCATCCCTTATCTAACACTGAGAATTTTGTTTAATAACATCTCCCGTATCTATTTTACTTTTATTTGTTAATTAGCTTACAAAGTAGTACGTTTCCATATGGCTTTCTCAGACACCCTTTGTTTTGGTTAGCCTTCTTCCCAAGCACGGTCAATTACTTTTTAACAAAGATGCCAAAAGAAAATAATGGCTAACTGGACACAATAAAGGATGCTATAGAACACTGGATTTGCATAAGCATGAGAATGAGATGAGAGTCTTATTTTATACTCACTTAAATTCACTTTAATTCACTTCAAAGTACATTAAAGATCCAAGAACTGAAGCCCTCAAATTCCTAGAAGGAAAAAAAAAAGATGAAAAACTCATTACCACTCATTTGCTAGGTGATTTTTTGCACAACCCATAATTCACAAGGAATGACTACAAAATCAATGGGAGTTTCAACTCAGCAAGCAAAAACATGGAAACATCAACCTATAGATTTGGAGAAATTATGTGGAAATAGTGTATGTGATAAGAATTTAGTATTAAAAATTTTGAGTATTTTTAAATGGATAAAGTAACAGAATATCCATTGCCCCTAAGAAGACAAACAGATGGTCAACATGTACATAAAAAGTGCTTAGCATTACTAGTACCAAGGCAATATGCATCAGGACCAGAAGGCAAATACCACTTCACACCTGTGTGAATGACAAACTGTAGTAAATATCAATGAGGATGTTGATAAAGGGATATCAATATACTCTTTCAGTGGGACTGAAAATTGTCACAGTCTGTATGGTTCAGCGTTTGGAAGGAAGGCCCTTAAAAATTTCAAACTAGAAACGTAAGAACCAGAAATCCCACTGTATGTTTATACTGAAAGGAAATGAAACAACAACCCTGAAAGCATGTCACCCTCAGAATAACTGTACCATTATTCACACTAAACAAAGTATAGAAATACATTGTGTTTCCTGACAGATAAAGAGACAAAGAAATTAGTACACATACACACACACACACACACACACACCAGTGCATGATTGCTCAGCCTAAAACTAGAAGGGAATTATGATATTTATGACAACATGGAGGAAAGAAGAGGACATTGCTTTACATAATTAAGTCAGAATATAGACACACTGTTGCACTGTATCACTTACACACAGAACATAGAAAACCTGAATCATAGAAGAGGAAAGGAATATAGTGGTCAGTCAAGCGAGAGAGGACATGAAGGAGGCATTGGTCACAGTTAACAATGATTAAGTAGACTGCTATAGTTCTAGATATAAAATGTACCGCTTGATAAGTAGAGTTGATAATCATCTGTTGTATAACTGAAATTAATGGAGAGAATCTTGTGCTTCTACCTAATTCAAAGAAAGTGACTGTGAGAGTAAGACATATTAATTAGCTTCACAACCATAATCACTTCACAGTGCGTGTATATCCACAATGACATTATAAAATATACATGATTTTTTTTGTTAGAAAAATAAATAAAATAATGGAATGCGGGTTTTTTGGGCCTTAAAGTTAGTTGTGAGATCATTAACAACAATCTAGTGAATATATCTGAGTCTTATTGAAACTGGAAGGGCAGGTCCTGTTTTAGGTGTAGATTACAAAATGAAGTCTCTTCTATAAAACCTACTGGAGCAGAAATAAATTCTTATATTTTGCATTCATGGTATTGTCCTTGAAATTAAAGAGGTCCTAAGGACTTCATATCATAATGCTATTTATGTAAGTAATATATCATGAATAGAATAACACTGATAGAAACTATTACTATGTAGAGAAAAGATCATGGACCCTAGTTTCCCCTGAATTTGGGTCAAACCATCTCATCACACATCTGCATTATTTGCTGATTGTTGAATAGAAAACTCATTGTAACAACATTTCTAAAGAGAAGCGCAGAATAACCTCAACATAACACTTAAATCATGAGAAGATAAAGGAGGCATCTGTGACATAATGGAAAAGCTAGCACTTGTGACTGAAAACTACTTGAAAAACAAGAAAACCATCAAGAAGCCACAGATATTATAGACAGAGAAAAGCGAATACCATTCTAGATTGTAGATTGTGAATGTATCCTGTGGTTTTTTGATGGTGGTAACCATGACCATAGACTATACAGTAAGCTGTTGGATTTATTTATACTCAACCTACATGCTTAGTATACACTCCTAAAATTTACTTGAACTCGTTTTAAAGAGTCTCAAACCAACTTCTGTTGCACCAGGTTGGCAGTAAAAGCATCAGAGGGTCTACAGTATTTTTAAGGTTATTTTCATTCAAAGAAATATTTATATCAATTAATAATGCAAATGCTAAAATCAGAGTTTTTTTAAAAGAATAGAGCCTGTATGCAGGGCAGCATGAAATGTCCTGGTCTCATTGTACATGTTTTTGTACCAGAACATATGTGCTCTTGAAGGGCAGCAGTTATGAGTTCTGAACAAGAGGCTCTGTGGTGATACTGTGTTCCCCAATATTTTATGCACCCTAATAAACTTATCTGGGGTCAGAAAACAGAAAAGCCACTAGATATAGAGGTCAGAAAATGGTGGCATAAACACCTTTAATTCTAGCATTCCGAAGGCAGAGATCCATCTGGATCTCTGTGAATTCAAAGCCACACTGTAAACAGCCAGGCATAGTGACACACGCCTTTCATCCCAGGAAGTGATGGCAGGAGGCATAAAGGTATATAAGGCATGAGGACCAGAAACTAGAGCCTGGTTAAGCTTTTAGGCTTCTAGCAGTTCAGCTGAGACCCGTTTGGGTGAGGACTCAGAGGCTTCCAGTTTGAGGAAACAGGATCGGCTGAGAAGTCGGCGAGGTGAGGTTAGCTGTGGCTTGTGTTCTGTCTCTCTGATCTTTCAGCATTCACCCTAATAACTGGCACTGAGGTTTTTTTTATTATTAATAAGACCTCTTAAAATTTGTGCTACAAGAATCACCTGCTCTTTTCAGTTCAGTTTTGTTTACATGTTTCATATTATTATTTTTTATTGTTCTCTTTTAGATTTTGTTGATTTCATGCCTGAGTTTGCTTATTTCTTTTTTTTTAATTTTATAATTTAATTTAATTTTACATATCAGCCACGGATTGTTGCTGGAGAATTTCTCTCCAGCTCCCGCCACCAAGTCCCGCCAGTCCCAGAGCCCACTTATAAAATAAACACACAGACTCTTACATTATTTAAACTGCTTGGCCATTAGCTCAGGCCTGTTATTGTCTAGCTCTTACTCTTATATTTAGCCCATTTCTATTAATCTTTACTTTGCCACATGGCTCATGGCTTACTGGTACCTTACATCTTCCTTGTCCTCATGGCGGCTGGCAGTGTCTCTCTCTCAGCCTTCCACTTCCCAGAATTCTTTTCCTTGTCCCGCCTATACTTCCTGCCTAGCCAATGGCCAATCAGTGATTTATTTACTGACCAATCAGCAACACACTTGACATACAGACCATCCCACAGCACTTCCCCTTTTCTTTTCTTAAAAAGGAAGGTTTTAACTTTAACATAGTAAAATTACATATAACAAAACAATTATCAAGCAAGAATTATAGTTACAATATTAAAGAAGAGATCATATCTATCTTCTATTTGTAAGTTTAAGGTTTTATATCTAACTTATCTTTTATTATAACTAAGGAAAATTGTAAGTATCTAGTCTTTAACCACATCAAAGACCTCAGAAGGATATAACACTGCCTGAGAAATGGGAGAAGGATGCAAGCAACTTTTGGGAGTCTTGCAGGGTAGACAGAGACAGCTGAGCCTGGACAGTCATGCAAAGTTTTCTTGTAAAGTTGGGGCATCTGTCTTCAGCCCACAGGCCTAGAGTCTCTTATTCACTTTTTTCTGTGTCTTGTAGAATGTCTGGCAGTTTTCTCTGCAAAGCAGGAACCTGAAGGACCATTTTGTCAAGCAAAGTTCAGTGGTCACCTTTCTATGGGTCCTGCATGTCCAGTTGATCAAGCAGTCCAGGCAAGAACAGTTTCTTGCCCAAATGGCTGTTTTTGTCAAGGTGAAGATAAACTCCATATGGAGTGTCTTCGATGCCCATCCTCCTCTCTGAAGTAAATTGGTGCTGTCAGGAGCAGACATGTCTCACTGTCCCAAAAGTCTAAACTTTTAAAACATTTTAAATGCCATATTCTGTAGGTCTTTGAAGTGTTTGAAGACTACCTATCTATCTGAAATATATCTATGTATACCTAGAAGACTTAACTAACATGGCTACAAATATTATCATAGATGACTATTAATCTATTTTTTAATTATCCATTACAATTTTAAATGAGTTACATAAACATAATACCTCAAACAAGAATAGAAATATATATACAGTATAACAAAATTAAGTTTAAACTTGTATCAATAAACTAAAATCTATAGCGATGTAAAACATTTTAAACAAGTTGTTACTCTTTAAAAGTAGGTTCATTAATCTACCCTTTCATCCTATCATATCTAAACTATCCCCTTTTTTTCTTTAGAAAGAGATTGTATTTATAATCAACCTGCTTTAAATAAAAATATTGGTTTTTGTCTGTCCCACACCAGAGGGCTCTTCTGATTTGGGACATAAGAATCCTTAACCATTTTTTTTTTTTGAGCAATATGTCTGGGTTTAGAGGGGGAGTGAGCCAATTCCATCTCTAAAGCCAGCTTGGTATATTTGGGAATTTGGGCGTAGCTTCTCTTACTACTTCCTGCTGGAGGGGGGCGCTGTATCTTCTGGAGACAGAAAGAAAATTTTAGGATCATGGAGTAGTCCGTGAGGCTGTATATCTGAGCCAGTTGACTTGAAACCATTCTGGATGTTGAATCATCTGGGCCATGGTGTCACTGGAGACCTTTCAGGGGGTCTGGGCTGGTCAAACCTGATGTATCTTAATCTGGAACAAATCCATAGTCTCTGGCTTTCTGTGGAAACAAAAGCAGAGACTCTTTTCCAAAGCAACATATCCTTATATCCAAATTTTGAAGTCAAGGTACCTTTAAAATATACATTTTGGCATAACTCAACAGCTTTTACAATCAAATGTTTTTCTGCAGTTACGAATATCAAAGAGAACATAATCCAGATTCTTTGTGTGGTAGCCATCTTTACGTGGCTTATTTTTTTATATTAGCGTGAGCCTATTGCTTTAAACTGCAGCCTTCTAAGCCTGAAATGGGGCAGTGGCTGCTGGCTCCGCCCACTTCAGCTTCCCAACATGGTGGTGGTCCGCTTTCCGCCAGCTCTGGGAGCCGTAACTCTCATAAATAGTGGGTCTACACTTTTACCAAAGTAGCGTGTAGCCCAGAAACCTCTTTTTTTGTTTTGTACTAGCAAAGGCTAAATCCACCACACAGTTTAATGTGCTACTTGCAGAGGCCTCATTCCTACCATACTGCAGGTCGAGAGTGCACACTAGGAACCCGCCAGTAGCTCAAACCGGCAGCTGCCGCTTATTTGAGAGAGACAATTAGGAAGCTGTTTTTAGGTCCGTTTTAGAATCTTTTTTCTAAGTTTTTAGGTGGAAACTCTTGCCACCACGTTGGACGCCATTTGTTGCTGGAGAATTTCTCTCCAGCTCCCGCCACCAAGTCCCGCCAGTCCCAGAGCCTACTTATAAAATAAACACACAGACTCTTACATTATTTAAACTGCTTGGCCATTAGCTCAGGCCTGTTATTGTCTAGCTCTTACTCTTATATTTAGCCCATTTCTATTAATCTTTACTTTGCCACATGGCTCATGGCTTACTGGTACCTTACATCTTCCTTGTCCTCATGGCGGCTGGCAGTGTCTCTCTCTCAGCCTTCCACTTCCCAGAATTCTTTTCCTTGTCCCGCCTATACTTCCTGCCTAGCCAATGGCCAATCAGTGATTTATTTACTGACCAATCAGCAACACACTTGACATACAGACCATCCCACAGCAATGGATTCCTTTGTTCTCCCCCTCCCGCCCCCACCTTCCCCCCAGCCCACCTCCCATTCCCATCTACTCCAGGGCAAAGACTCCCCTGATGATTGAGTTCAACCTGGTAGATTCAGTCCAGGCAGGTCCAGTCCCTTCCTCCCAGGCTGAGCCAAGTGTCCCTGTATAAGCCCCAGGTTTCAAACAGCCAACTTATGCACTGAGTTCAGGACCCAGTCCCACTGCCTGGATGCCTCTGAAACAGATCAAGCTAATCAACTGTCTCACTTATCCAGAGAGCCTGATCCAGTTGGGGGCTCCTTAGCTATTGATTCATAGTTCATGTGTTTCCATTCATTTGGCTATTTGTCCCTGTGCTTTATCCAACATTGGTCTCAACAATTCTCGCTCATACAAACCCTCCTCTTTCTCTCCAATTGGCCTCCTGGAGCTCTACCTGGGGCCTGGCCATGGATCTCTGCATCCGGTTCCCTCAGTCATTGGATGGGGTTTCTAGCATGACAATTAGGGTGTTTGGCAATCCTATCACCAGAGTAGGTCAGTTCAGGCTGTCTATCAACCATTGTCAGTAGTCTATTGTGGGCCTATATTTGTGGATTTCTGTGGGCCTCTCTAGCACTTTGCTTCTTCCTATTCTCATGTAGTCTTCATTTATCATGGTTTTTTATTCCTTGTTCTCCCTCTCTGTTCTTGATCCAGCTGGGATCTCCCGCTCCCCCAAGCTCTCTTTCCCTTGACTCTTGTCCTTCATTACCCCCACTCATGTCCATGTCGGTCATGTAGATCTCATCCATTTCTCTGTCATTGGGCAATCCCTGTGTCTTTCTTGGGGTCCTGTTTTCTAGGTAGCCTCCCTGGAGTTGTGAGTAGCAGTCTAGTCATATTTATCCTCCTATGAGTGAGTATATACCATGTTTGTCTTTCTGAATCTGGGCTACATGTTTCATATTATGCTTTTACAAATACCATGCATTACATAGACCTGAGAACAGTAGCAAACAACAACCCTGTCTTCTCATTTCAGAATTTTCCTCTTTATGCTTAGTGTGTTTCAAGGGAAGGAATCTACCTAGCTACTTCTATTAACAGCAGGGTACCACATTTCAGCAGTCAGTCAAATCCTGATGGTGGTTATTTTAGTGTACAAGAATAGAAACATGTTTCCCCACCTTTTTCTTCTTGGTGGTGGCAGGTAATGCTCTCAGCTCCTATCCACCACTCCACTTCCCAAGCTCACATGCAATGGCAGAACACACCCCCTGGTGCTATTCATCAATCAGAAACCATAAACTATGAGACACGTGGAGGAACTGCAGTAATGAGATAACACTTTCACTTTTTTTTGGGGGGGGGGTTTCCGAGACAGGGTTTCTCGGTGTAGCTTTGCGCCTTTCCTGGAACTCACTTGGTAGCCCAGGCTGGCCTCGAACTCACAGAGATCACATATTTTTTTTTTTTGCATTGGGGGTAGATGTTTCCACCATCACATACCAATGACCATACCAAGTGCCTGGTGTTTTGTGCAGAACCTAGACCATTTAAAAAGAAGCCAATATCTTAATAGTAATAAACGTGGTAAAATATACTTTTTAAACATCACATTTATTTCTGTTTTGCTTTACATTTATTTATTTATTTATTTATTTGGTGTGGGGGGACAGGTGAGTGTGTATGGAGGTCAGAGGACACCATGAGAGTTTAGTTCCTTCTTCCACCATGTGGAGTCCAGGTATTGAACCAATATTATTAGACTGGGAGACAAGTGCCTTTACCCAACTGCCCATCTCACTGGTCCACTTGTACTCATCCTTCTTTTTACTTTTTACTGTAATTTTTATATTTTCATGTAAGTGAAATAAGAAACCAAATTTAAACAGAATAAAAATGAGATGCTCTGTAGAGTAGAAATTAAATAAACACAGAGATAAAGCATTGGCTTTGTTTTAATTAAAAACATCTAGTTTTTATTGCCAAGTTTATAATGAAAGCATTTCCATAAGACATTAGACTAATCTACTGCATTTTTATAGTGACACTGTATTATTTTCTTCTGAAAAATAAGTAAATTAGTTTCAAGACACACGGGCACTTTCTGATGCATGAAGACCATTTCTGAGCAGGCTAAGGTGTTATTTGTCTAATTTTGTGTTCATTCAAATCTTTATATTCTTTAATTATACTCATGGAGAAGATTTTGGAGGCAAAAACATTTTCTCACTGATGTAGGGGCCATGAAGTCTCTTGAAGATTCTTCTGGGGATTTAATGGAGTCTGTGAGGGAAGCCCTAGAGAGCACTATAGAGACTCCGTGGTTCTCATGCTTACCCCATCTACTCAGAGATTGCACAATCTGGGCTGACAGGTGATGTCCTTTTGGATTTACAGGTTATTTGAAACCTCCTTTCTTACCGATATGAGATGAGTGTATTCTTTATTTTTTGCTGCTACATTTACTTTTTTAACATTTTAGCAAGTTATAATATAGATAAAGTAGAATACATGACAATCCTTCAATCATAATCATGGCCATCATAATAAGTTTAGGTTTCTGGTATTATATCCCACTGAAGCTTTTGGTTCATTTCAGAGAAGAGGGAAATGAGCTGTAATAACATTAACTTCTGTGTAATTCTGTGCAGTTTGAAGAAGAAAAAAAATATGGTTAAGATCATACTGGTTTTTTGATTCTACCCAAACACCACAATACAAACTATTTGAGTTTTACACCAAATTAAAACTTTTCAACTGCATAGTATTCTTAAACTAGAACATTTTAAAGATAGTAGTGAAATCTCAGTAAAATTTTAAAGTGGAATATTTAAATTAATAACAATTACAGGAAGGCTTTTCAATACTTGTAAGTTACATGTTTTTCAAATTTTATGCCAAATATTGACTTTCAATTTTATGTATGTAATAATTAATGCAACCCTAGAAGTAGATGACCAGGATGTCTGCTGTGAGATAGTGTCTTCTGGGCATAACAGGAAAGCTGAACCCATGAAATTCATGCAATATGGTTCCTTAAACAAGCCCTTTATGATGAAACACCAGTTCATATGTCAAACATAGATGGGGAAATTTTTACAAGGTTTGAACCCTAGATAAAGCACTGTAGGCAACCAATGACTTCTGAGAGAAGGAGAATCAATTTTCAGTTTTATCTAAACTCAATAAAATGAAAAAACTGAAAAAAAGTATATGCTCTGAACCTCCCTCCCTCCCTCCCTCCCTCCCTCCCTCTTTCTCCCTCTCTCTCTCTCTCTCTCTTTCTCTCTCTCGCTCTCTCCCTCTCTCTCTCTCTCTCTCTCTCTCTCTCTCTCTCTCTCTCTCACACACACACACACACACACACACACACACACACAGAGACAGAGACAGAGATAGAGGACAGAGAGTGACATAAGAGAAATAGAGACTGAGAGAGTGCTCTGTGACCTGGGTGTAGATTGCTGCTTCAACACTGGCAATAGAATTAATGGAAGGTTAAAGATACCAGCTTATTCTTAAGCAAAAATAATGATCAATTTTGCTTATGAATCTTCAATTTTGCCACAACTCAGCAGGAAAGCCCCGACTATGATCCACACACAACTTTAACAAGAACACAGCAGTCAAATACAAGATGACAGGAAATATAATGTTGTACTGTATCAACCAGATACATCCTGTCTGTGGCTGGGGTATTTAGCCTTTTTTTTTGGTACATTAGGATCCTTCTGAGAAAGCTGACCACAGGCTCCTTAGGCATTCTAAAATCTGAAGATAAGGTTTCAGTGCCGCCATCTCGTGGAAGTTAGGAACAAACTATACTAATCTTTATTGCTCTCCTCAGAATCATGTAGTTTGATGTCACACTCTGCTTGTATAACTACTCAGATTTGAAATGGATGATGGATAGACTCTACCTTTTAATTGGATAAGAGTTAAAATCATCATGGCAGGGTGTGACTACACTCAGAAAACACTACCCACATTTTTGAAATTCTGTTTACTGGCAGGGCTAAGTGTTTTTTCTTTACCAATAAGGTTATATCCTTTGTAACCCGGAAAGTTTGGACAAACACAATGAAGTGGGAGCCGTGTTATCACACTGAAGGAACTTTAATTAAAGAAACTAAGGCTGCAGTTTCCAAAAGTCATCTAAGTCTATGTGTTCAACCAGAGCATTCTGTCATAAATGAAACTCTCCAGGCTGAACATCTAACAGAGTAGATACTATCAAATCATTACTTGAAAGTTTTGGGTGCTATCAGTCCAGACTTACACAGGCTGCTTCTTTAAGGACCAAAGCTGGTAAATTGTAAGAATTTTAGATCTGAAAATATTACTGAAAGTTAGAAATTTCATCATAGGGCAGCCCTGAACTGATTTCTACCTGATTTCATTATGCTCCACTCAGCACCTGACAGTGTGCTACACACCTGGGTGCTTAATAATATGATTTCATGATGAATTCCTATTGTAAACCTGTCCTAGAATTAAAAGTGTGTCGCTGTGTGATTTGAGGTACAGAACTGGAGTGCTTTCCCATTTTATTCATTTAATAAATATTTATTGAGGATACTCAAGGTCATAGGCTTTAATTATGGGTTTTGAGGGCAGACCAGAGGAGAACTAATAAATTCCTAATCATTTATTTGAAAGTGCATGAGTTCAGGGCAAGTGGCATAATTCCAATCTATTTATTCAACTGAAATATATAAAACACTGTGTCCGAAGACTGTACTTTTCATCTTTTATGAAAAGGTACAATGTCACTTTGGAATACAATGGCCAGTTAACCATGTACTGTCCCATATATAGGCCAAGGTCTCTGGTGAATGACTCTGTAGCTCTACCTCAGGGAATATGTGCTGGCTCAGTTTTTGCTAACTTGAAAAAGGTAGCCTCATCTGGGAAGGAAGGAAAACCAAGTGAGAAAATGTCTCTCTCAGATTGGCCTGTGGACAAGTGTGTGGGGGCACTATCTCAATTGTGAGGCATTTCTGTGACAGATCAGAGCATATTGTTTCAGGAAGGCTTGTGAAAGTGTTTGGAACTTTAGGCAGGGAAAGCCATTGAGTGCTCAAAACTTAGTGGAAGTGCAGACAATGGAGGCACAGCTTCTAAAGTTTAGACTGAGTTTAAGAGTCCCTAAAAGATGTTATCAGGGCCATTTCTGTGATATTGTGAATTAAGACTATGTGGTTTATGGTTATCTAAGACCAAAGAATCACCTGTGATTAAGAAGAGATTGGTACCACTGAAAATGAAACCTTTGCCTCTTTAGGACAGTTGGTGCTGGTTATCTATGGCTGAGAAATTATCTATGATTAAAAAGAGACCAACATCATTGAGGTGAAATATTCTTGGAAGTGTTTCCTCAGGGTTAGCACATGGACACCATGGTCCAGAGAGGGCCGCTATGTAACTCAAGCTGGAAGCTGAATTTGGTAAATTGGAAGAATTTCCTATCAGTGCTGTTTTTGGTGGTAAGAAAATTCCAAGATTAGAAAGAGCATGGAGAGGAAATAGGTTTGACATTTTAAGAGGCCAGGAAAGGTCACTGGTACAGCCTCAGGTGCAATGGAGATCATAAGATTAAAGGGTTATGGAGAGTGTCTTAGTTAGGGTTTCTATTATTGTGAAGAGACACCATGATCACAGCAACTTTTATAAAGAAAAACATTGGATTGTGGTGACTGGAAGAGGTTCAGCACATTATCATCATGGTGAGACATGGTGGCATGCAGGCAGACATGGTGGCATACATGCAGACATGGTTCTGGAGAAGTAGCTGAGAACCCTACATCTTACAGGCAACAGGAAGTGCTCTGTCCCACTGGGTGGTATCTTGAGCATATATGAGACCTTAAAGCCTGCCTCCACCTGGCATACTTCCTCCAACAATAGCATACCTACTCAAAACCACACCTCATAATAGTGCCACTCCCTTTGGGGGCCATTTTTTTTCAAACCACCACAGAGAGAAACTGCAACTTGATACCATGTAATAGGATGGTAGTTGTGGGATGACTCAGCCCTAACCGTCCTGAGTGCCAATCAGCCCAAACCCATAATGAGAGCGTGCTCATACTTCCTGAGAGCCAACTGGGTCTACCTAAAAGCCTGAGCAACAACAGGTGAAACATAATCTGAGATGGCCTGAACCAATGAGAGGCATCCATGTCACACCATCAGATGTATATTCATCAAACCTTCCCCTGGGACATGGTGGAGGGTATATAAGGCTTGCCTTTTCCTGAATAAACTTAGCTTGTTGTTTCAACATCCTCCCAGAGTCTGTGTCATTGACTCCATGCCTACTTGCTGCCTCCCCCAAAGGGAACCTCACAGGACCCTGCCACAGGTAGTCTCTTTGGAGAACCCAGGAAATCATTGATGAAGGTACAGTATCAGTTATAGTAGATACCCCAGGATTTGAAGGGGTCATGAAGAGAAGCTGAAGAGAAGAGTGGGATCTGAGGAATAGTTGGAGTCCCTGTAGATACCCCAGGAGAGGCTACTGGTGAAGGCACAATCTAATTTTCAGTGAATACCCCAGCACATTGGAAATGCCAGACATGAGAAAACCATCAAGGACAGCAGCAGGTATGGAGTGCAAACAACCTGAAACTATGAGACAAGCTATGCTTGCTTTAGATGGCAGAACAAGAGGAGAAGTGGTGTCCAAGCCCTTTGTATCCCGGCAGATTGTTAGTGAGTACAAGATGTGAGGAACAACTGTTGAGGTTTAATTTACCTTGCTCTGTGTTGTTTTTGTTTTGATGTGATTGTAACTGTGCCCTGGTTCTTCCTTCTTGGAATAAGAAAGAACATAGTGTGTTTTTGATTTTGTGATTTCACATAAACCCACAGATGAGGAACTTCAAATATTCTAAAGGGACTTTGAACCTTTAAAAGATTATGGGACTATTAAGATTATATTATGTTTTATTGTGATTTTAACATGAGATCTTGGGGATAAACAATATAAAAAGACAGGTTTTCTTTTCATTGTGATTTGTTTTTGTGTCAAATTAACAAGGGGTATATTGTTCTTTTTTTTTTTAATCAACTTGATACATGCTAGAGTCATTAGGGAAGGGAGTGGTCAATGGAGAAAGTACCTCAGTCAGATTCTCCTGTATGCATGTCTGTGGGGTATTCTCTTGCTTAAAGTTTGATGTGAGTAGGCCTAGCCTGCTCTGGAAAGTGTCATCTCGGTGGTAAAAAATTGCAAGCTGATTGATCCATGAGCAACAAGCCAGTAAGCAGCATTCCCTAGTGATCTCTGCTTGAGTTCTTGCCCTGGTTCCCCTACAGCCCCCATGATGGATTATAAGCTGAAAATCGTAATATGAAACAAATCCTTTCTTCTCCAAGTTGCTTTTTGTCATGTGTTTGTCACAGCAACAGAAAAGCCAACTAAGACATGGTCTATTTTCTAATATTTTAGTCAAATCCTTAAGTATTTTTACACATTAGAATTCATTTTTAGAATTCAAAATTACTGTAATCATTTGGAGACCTTTAATTTCTCATTAACTTATTTACTAAAATGAACCTGAGCAATGAACTTCCAAAATTAAGATTATCAGAAAACCTTTTGTGCATTTAAATAACTACTTTCTTTACTATTTTAAAGACAAATTCCTAAAGTATCTCATGAAAACCTGCCTTTCCTAGGTGCTTAGATCACTGACATAACCTGATTGCTTTGTGTTATTCTTTATCAGTGTAAAAATTTCTAAGGCACTGGTCTCCTTCCATGTGAAGCATGAAATGTCAAGAGCATTATATATTATCTGTGAATTAAATATTCAAATGCTTAGACTATCAGGCAGAGATGACCAACCTATGCTGTGAAATAATATAATAATAGAATGCCAGAAAGAGAAGAGTTTACTAAAATAAAACAAAGCACATATCTATTTCTCATTGTTTTGTAAGGCAGAAATCTAATGTCAAGGACCCTGTATCTGTATGCAAAGATCTATCCATTGCTGATCTATGGGAGAGAGAGGACCATAAAGAAAGATGGGGAAAGATGGAGAGGAATTTGGTTCAACGCAAACTCAGTCTTTGAGTAGGTAACTTACACCATGACAGTGACATTTACCCAATAAGGGCAAGGTCCTCACAACCTAATTGTCTTTCTTTTTTGTCAGCTAGCATATTCATGACTTACTTTTCCTCATTGATTTAAACATTATTGTGCATATCAGAATGCTGCATGTACTGTTATGAGACACTTCTGTATTCTTTTTATTTTTTTAAATATTTATTTTGTTTGTATGTGCATGTAAGTGTGTGTGCACACACATGCACAAACATACACATCTAGTTTGGCTGTCAACTTGACATTACCGGTGAAGGAGACTTTTAATTGAAGAATTGCTTCCATCAGATTGGACTGTGGATAAGTCTGTGGGGACATTTTCTTGATTACTGATTTACGTAGGTGGGTCCAGTCCAAAATTAGTGATGCACCCTTAGATAGGTGAACTGAGCTGCATAAAAAGTAGTTAAGCAATCCTGAAGAAGCAGGCCAGAAGCAGCCCTCCAGCATGGTCTCTGCTTGAGTTCCTGCCTTTAGTTTCCTGTCCTGACTTCCCTCAGTGAAGGACTATGAACTGGAAGTGCAAGCCAGACAAAATCCAAGTTGCTTTGTGTCCTGGTGTTTATCAGAGCAATAGAAAGCAAACCAGAACATGTCTTAAGGGTGAACCTCCTTAACATTGTGCCTTGGAAGATTATTTCAATGGTACATTAACCATACTATGCCTATTCAAACCAAACCATAGCAAAGGCTATTTTCCTTATCCCTCAACTTAGAATCATATTTTGAATATGATAAAAAAAGACTTTTACTACTCATGCAAGCACATTTTTTTCCAAATAAAAAGAAGTGTTATCTTCAATGAAAATCAGGGTGACTCACATTCTACCCGCCAGACAGCTCTAATGTTGTTACCCAGCTGCTAGACACATCCCTAACTCATAGACTCTGTTCAGGCAGGGGCTGTCCATGAATTGTATCACTTGGATGTCTAAATAAAAATCATTAATTTATAAAGCAGTGTTTAGAATGACTGTCATTTAGATTTTTTTCAACTAGCATATTCATAGCTTAGTCTTCTTTATTGTTTTAAACATCATTGTGCATATCAGAATGCTACATCCACTGTTATGAGATTATTCTGTATTCTTTTAATTTTTAAAAAAAATATATTTATTTTGTGTGTGTATGCATGCGTGTATGTGTGTGTGTATGTGTGCATGTGCACATACATGCACCATAGCACACGTGTGGGTAAGAGAACAACTTATGGAAGTCTGCTTTCTCCTTTCACCCAGGACATGGGTCCTGGGATTAAAGTCGCATCTTCGTGCTTGGCAACACACACCTTTACCAAAGCTATCTCACAGTCTTTAAATGGGGGAATGTACAAATGAGGCTTAAGTGAGATTAATACTCCTTTTCCTGAGTTCTAACGACTTCTCCTGTTCAAATATTTTTCCACCCTTGCAGCTCACTTGACTTGCTCTTCAGATAAAAGTAAAGTTAAACTCTATTTGATTTTATAATGATCCACTTCAACTGGCAATGATAGGATTTGTGCCTGGATTTTATGACTTAACTAATCTGTTCCTAAAACATGTTGTTTGCTCATTTTTTTTTGTTGTTGTTGTGGTTGCTGTGACTTGAATTATTCACTCCCATAGTGAAAGACCAGTGTGAATTTCCAAAGGCTCCTGTTTCCTATGGAAATAAAATCTCCCTGAAGAAATCAATCAAGGTAAAGAGGGCTGATTTAGTGAAGTAGCTAAATCAAAGGTGGGCTGGTTGTATTGACATGAGTGAAATAATTTCATGTCAGGGTTTTGAAGTGTATAGTAAATTATCACTTTAGTAATAAACATTTGTAGTTCAGTAACCCTGTTCTTCATTCTCTGCATCTATCCAAATCTTTCTCAACCCCTTCAACAGATAGGCCAATGACCTTAGCAATTCCATGTTATTTTTCCCCTGGGTATCCTCACATCATGTTATCCTCATCATACTCACTATTATCTCAGACCATGCTATTGGTCTTAGATAACAATTGGCACCAAATGTGTCAGATATTACAACTTCTTTCCCATGATTTATAGTGGAAACATGACTACCACTGCTTGTGTAAGTCTTGAAGAATATTAAAATGTGATTAGAAAACGTTTTTTATTAAAAATTTTTTTCATTCATTTTACACACCAATCAAAGACCCCCCTCTTCCTACCTCCCACAGCCTCCCCCACAACTCACTTGCAGAACCCCCCAAACAAGAAGGCAAGGATTCCCATGTGGAGGCACATCCAGTAGATGCAAGTCCAAGCCCTTCCCCCTGTCTCAAGGCTGCACGAGGTATCTCATCATAGGTAGTGGGCTCCAAAAAGCCCCCTTATGCACCAGGGATGGAGTCTGATTCTACTGCCAGGCAGCCCCCCAAGCAAATCAAGCTATACAATTGTCTCACCATGCAAAGGGCCTAGCCCAGTTCCATGAAGGCTCCACAATCATTAATCTGTAGAAGTAACCAACCTTCTTATTAAATAAGAAACACAGAACCAATGCAAAGAAGAAAGCCAAGAGATCAGAGCTAAGAACTAAAACCTTACCCTTCCTCCTGCGATGGTCCTACCTCTCTGAATCAGAGCTACTTTCTGTGTTAAAGTCCTTATATAGAATTTCTGTTCTGCCTTCTCATTGGTTGTAAACCCAACCACATGACCGCCTCATCATGGCCTGTCTGTATAGACCTCCAGGTTTTCCATGATTGGTATTGAGATTAAAGGCATGTGTATCCAATAATGGCTGTATCCCTGAACACACAGAGACTTACCTAGCTCTGCCTACCAAGTGCTGGGATTACAAGCGTATGCCACCACTGCCCTGCTTTCCTATGGCTTGCTAATAGCTCTGACCCCGGGCAACTTTATTTATTAACATTAATCCAACTTTCATGAGTTCCCACTAGTTTGGTTTGGTCATCTCTGCATGTTTCTCCATCATGATCCTGATATACTTGCTCATAGAATCCCTCTTCTCTCTCTCTGACTGGACTCCTGGAGCTCTGCCTGATGTTTGGCTGTGGATCTCTGCATCTGCCTCCATCAATCACTGGAGAAAAGCTCTGTGATGATAGTTCACTGATCTGATCACTGGGGCAAACCACTTCAGTTCAGGTACCCTTTCCATTATTTCTAGAATTCCAAGCTGGGGTCATCCTTGGGGATTCCTGGCATTTTCCCTAGCACTGGGTTTCTCTCTATCCCCATGATATCTTCCTACATCATAGTATCTCTCTCATTGCTTTCCCACTCCATCCCTGTTCCAGCTCAACCATCCCATTCCCTGTGTTCTCATCCCCACATCCTCTACCCTCCATTGCCCACCCCTCACCCCCAGTTCACTCATGAAGATCTCATCTAGCTCCCCTTCTCAGGGTGATCCATGTGTCCCTCTTTGGGTCTTTCTTGTAGGATAGCTTCTCTGGAATTGTAGGTTGTGGTCTGGTTATCCTTTGCTTTACATCTAGTATCCACTTATGAGTGAGTACATACCATGTTTGTCCTTATGAGTCTGGCTTACCTTACTCAGGATGATATTTTCTAGTTCCATCCATTTGCCTGCAAATTTCATGATGTCATTGTTTTTCTCTGCTGAGTGGTACTCCATTGTGTATATGTAGCACATTTTCTTAAACCATTCTTCAATTGAGGAACATCTAGGTTATTTCCAGGTTCTGGCTATTATGAATAATGCTGCTATGAACATAGCTGGGCACATGTCTTTGTGGTAAGATTGAGCATTCCTTGGGTATATGCCCAAGAGTGGTCTCACTGTTCTGTTACATACAACAAAAAAGTCATTTATGTTTGTAGAAATAGACTTGAAGTTTAAAGAAATATTTAAAATCCTATATCAAATGATATTTACCTTTACACAAGCTATTTTCTTTAAATTGTTTAGTATTTTATTACAGATAACTATTATTCTTACGATATAACTATTTGTTCTTCATGTGTGCATTTGTATACATAAATTATTTAGTGTAAAATTTTCTTACAATTAGGCAACAATTTATATTTTGTTGTTCTAGAAGTCATTAAATAATCTAGTAATCTTGAATGTTTCTGGATGCTTTTATCTTAGTTTACCATGAATGAGAAACTAACCTATTTTTACTTAAGTAATTATTGGAGTACAATTGTAGACTCTTCCATACCAAGTTCACCAGCCAGTTTTGAAGAAGACACACTGGACTTAATAACAAAAATGCATTTCAACTAGACAGATATCATGTAGAGCTTTATGTTTACTTGTCTTTAGTTATCCTTTACCTCATGTAGCTTGAAGTCCACATACCTTGACTACTTAATCCCAATCAGTCCTATGAGAGACAGACTACAGCCGTCACTTCATAGAAACCAGGAAGTAGCAAAGAAGGCATTTATTTACTTGTCCCTGGTGCCTCTGTCTGTCATTCCTGAAGCTCAGAGTGTTATTATTTTACAACAATGAAGGGTGTTTTTGAATGCTTTGTGGAAACTTACAATCTTCTAACGTAATGAAAATATTCAGTAAGAGAATACACCAGATTACAGATGATATAAAAGTAGTGAGAGATACTTACTTGACTTTAAAGGGTTAAGTGGTCATAAAGATTGAATAGATCAGAGGATACATAGTAGGCTAGCCTAAATTTATAGTATATGAAGAAAGCTTATCTAAATCCATTATCTACTAGTTTGCACTATATATATATATATATATATATATATATATATATATATATATATATATATGTATGTATCATATACAATACATATATGAATTTGAAGAGAAGTCCCCTCATGAGAGGACAATGTTACTCCTGGGAGACATGGATTATTAAATGAAAATTTCAGCACCAGGCACAGGTTACTTCCCAACAAATTATTGGTAAAGGAGACACCACAGACCTTTTACATTCCTCTTTGCTGCCCATCATGACTAAATGATAAGACCCTCTTTTAGAAGAAATCATTTACTTTGGATAGAGGATATAGAAAACTGAACCTCAAATTCACCAAGAAACTATCTTGTTTCTAGCTACCTTACATAGTGCCAGAAGATACATGCAGGTTGTTGGGGGAGAAAATACATTGGTGATTTTACCCAGTGCTTTACTGTGGATGAGAGTATACTGACCACATAAGGCATCCCCACAGGCACAGCAGTGGCATGAAGGTTATGGGAGTAACCAAGTACTTTCTGATTGGATATGAGGCCTGCTCCACAGGAAGAACTCATGTTTGGTACTAGAAACATGGTAAAAAGCCATGGCTGTGGATATATTGTCAAATTGTATTCTTAATATTTATGTTTATGTCCATACAATTATACTGTTTTCAGCTTTGGTCTAAGATGCTTCTTTTTGCAGAGACTTATAAATGCTGAAAGTGGAAATATCTCTGAATGTTAAGCTGTGGATGGGTCTTCTCTGTCAATCTCCTCCCACCAAGGTTTGGGTCTTTGAAAAAGAGGAACAGATGGAGAGTAGAGCTGTGAAACAGACTTCTGGATGTGAGAAAGCAGTTGCATGTATCAATTCACACCAGCCCTGATTACCAGAACAAGACCTGCAAAAGATAAAGCCAGTTAAATTGCAGCACAAGTGGTTCAGAGTCCCCAAATGCCCTACCCCTATTAAAGGAGTTATTGACAGTTTAAAGTTGCCAAGAGATGGAGATCTTTGGTGTTATGGTCACTGGTAGATTCCTGATGCTCTAGTGGGTTGCCAAACACCCATGTATATGAAGGTAAAACTGATTGGATTTGGGGGTTATTAATTATAAAAAAAAAAAACAGGGCAGGAAGAGAGGAGGGAGGAGAGGTTGGAGGCACTAGTCGGAGAGAGGAAGTGGTGGATGAATATGATCAATGTGCTTTGTATAAATTTATAAATCTTTCAAGGAATGAAATATTGTCTTTATCAAATTACATTCGAGAAATAAAGTTTAGTTTGTGGACAGGCATCGGTCAGAAGAAAAGAAAGAGCAAATGGCCTTCTGCTGCTAGCATGAAGGCTTCAAGTTTGAATAACTGCAGAGTGTTATCATGAACAGAGTGAGTGACAGCAAAAGCAAGGAAAAGGATTTGTGTTGCATGCAGGTTTTCCAGGGAGTAATGCTGAGTTGGAGACTCATGTTTACAGGCTTATTGGGAAATTATTTTGGTCAGCATCTGTGAAAGGGACCAATGGAGGTCAAAGGACCATTTGTACTCTACTGCATTGTGTCCTGGAGCCTTTGACTCACCTTACCAAGAGCTCTGAAGCCAGAGCAGCCTTTAGTCCATTTGACAAAATGGTCAAGCTTTCATATACAAGCAGCTGTCAGCCATTGCCATGAACTTCTCTTCCAAATTGGTGTGACCTTGAACAAAATTATTTTCTCCAGTCAAGATAATTTCCGAAAAGAGCAACAACAACACAACACAACACAACACAAAAAAGCCAGAAACAACAAAAATGTTTGATTGATATTTGTCAATGGCTCGCACAGTGGCTAGAGGGAAAAAATAATCCCTCTGTAGTGAAAGAGATCTTGCTATTTCAACATTGTGTCCCTTTCAAGTTGCCTGCTAAACTTCGCAAATCTCCCTTTCCTTGTAATGCTGGAGCAGCTTTTCCACAGTTGGAGAAAGCATCTGTTCATGGGAGACTTATGCAGATTACAATACAGCATATAATACTCCAAGTATAAATCTTGATCTTAAGCTAATGCTTCCAGGATTAGTGACACCATTTGTTGTTTCACACGTTTAAAAGATATTCTTGGATAAGGAATATTAGTATGAATTTTAAGTAGTCACAACATGGGCCTCTATGAACTGTATTGGTGGGATGCCCCTGGAAGTCAACCTGGGTGTTGACCTATCTTGTAGTCTCTTACTGTCTGTTTTATAGCTCTCAGCATCAGCTAGGATTCTCTTGACCCCAAATAATTATCCTGTAGTCTGAACAGACCCTCATCACTGAAAAGTTCAAGTTCCTGGTCCCCCACCACTTAATTCAGAGTCCTGTGCTTAAACAGGACCAAAGAGAACAATCTATGTTACAGAAAGGATATTTGTTCAACTGGCTTACAAAATTACTCCTGGCTAGTCCAACAATACTGTCTTCACACTAGGGAGTCTGAGAACCTGGTAGCTCAGCAACTCCAGAAACTGGATGGCTTAAGAATCTCAGACTGGAGGGTTTTCTGCAGAGCTTTTGGTGTTCAGTTAATAAAGACCAGAGAGGCTGGGTTCTGATGGAAGCAATAGATAACGAGAAGAATGAAATAGACTGATACATTAATCAGTAAGGATCAACATTGGGCAAGAAAAGAGCGGCATTCTGACAGAAAGTTTTACCCACTTTGGTGAAGGGGCTTTCCCCTTATTTAATCCTTCCAGGAAATACTCTCACAGATGTGTTCAGATGTTTGTATTTCAGTCGATGCCTGATCCAATTTAGTTGACAGTCAGGATTAATCATCATACCCACTCAGCCACAGACTCTGCTTATGCCCATTTGTGACCAATATGGGTGAGGATAGTTAGAGAGACCCAGGAGGCTGACATATCATTAACCCTATGCCTCTCTGTCCCATTGTATTATAGTTGCAATATGTCCTCCAGATGGTGAGAGTCAACTATGGCAGCAGTGATAATGTCTTCTTTTCTTGCTTGGTGCTCACGGGACACAAAAACCACTCAGTTCCTGAAAAGACAACAATGTGGTTTTTGAGGTGATATTTTTCCTACTTAGATTTTAATCATGAACACATCATTCTGGGTTACAAGGAAATGTTCACAGAAACTGTTGTGTTGGTGAGTTAAATATAAGACAGCTCATAATGGCCATTTCTGATGATTATGTCATTTGATTTCCCAGAGCTCATAGTTCATTTTTCAAAAGCTTAAAACACACACACACACACACACACACACACACACACACACACACACAGGCATACACTAGTGTATTTTCCCATCATTCTTATCTGTAGTATAGTGGTTCTCAACCAAGATGATTTTTCAGTTGGAAGATTTTTGTGGCCATTTGAAAACATTACCAATACTTGGGAGCAGAGTGACACTGTCATAAGGTGAGTTGAAACCAAAGATGTAATTAATAATGTGAAAACATTAAGGAAGTCTCACAGGCAATGAAAATTCAGCTAGGTGAATTTCAATAGTGCCCTGTTCTTTCCCCCAGAGTATTGGGCAACTTTACTCATTAGGTCAGAGGTTACCTTTCATTCCAGACAAGTCTGGATCACTGACCTCTATCTTCCCTTATTTTACCAGGTCTTCCTGTGCTCTGTGTCCTAAGTAAATGTTGAGGAAGTATCCCCAGGTCTTGGGTTTGCTCCATTCATAAGCACAAATGCCAACGATAGGCTGTGACTATTTCTACAAGGCAAGAGTCCAATGAGATCATTGTGAAAGACTTGTGTTTAAGGCAAAGTTTTTTTTTCTTAGAAAGCTATACATTTAGAAAGTAGTATTTATATTTTCTAACATACTTATCTTCTTGGCACTGTTTATTCTCTGTGTTGACTCAAATCTCTGTCTAGAATCATTTTTCTTCTGCTTGAAAAGTTTTCTTTGACATTGCTTACAAAATCTGTCTTGGGAAATGGATTCTCTGAGTTGTTATTTATTTAAGGATATGTTTAATTTGCCCGATTCTTGAAGGAGTTCTCTGCATTTATAATACCTGGTAGAAATTTTATTGAGCATTTTAAAGATAAATTGAATATGCTTTTAGCTTGAATATTTTCTGACCAGGAACCCATGATAGCTGGGTGGATATTTTTCTACTCTTATTTCTTGAGGCTTCCAGGATGAAGAGAAGATACATCTAAGATTAGATAACATGGATCAAGTCAGCCATGGTGCCATGTGTCTATAGTCCCGGAGAATTGGGAGACCCAGGCAGGAGTATCTCTAAAGTCCAGAAATTTAAGGACAGGATGAGCAACATAGAGACCCCCATCTCCAACACACACACACACACACACACACACACACACACACACACACATACATACACACACACATCACAAGGCAATATGATTTTTGGACAGTGGGCAGGCAGACCTATTACCAAGAAGGTTGATTTACAAGGAATTTGTAGCTTCTGACAAGTGTTAACACTCACTTCAGATGTCTCCAAAATAGTTTTTCCAAGTAAAGAAATGGAAAAGGGTCTAGAAAATTCTAAGGAATTTTCTAGTTTTTTATTTATTCCATTATCCATCAAATATAAAGTCTAATGGTATACATTGTATCAAGTTTTCAAGATTTAAAAGGACATTTGATAGTGAATAATGAATATGGAAATATTATACAATTAATTAAAATGTCACATACTGTTTTACATAGAACTAAAGGGAACTAATTTATATGCACATACAAAACATGAACATCATTAAACATGAAAATGCTGGTTTTTATGGCACTATGGATTAAGCAGACAACCCCATACTAGTCCCAGAAGCACCCCTCCACTGACATGCAAACATATCCCCTATTTTGTCTTGTATATCATCATTGCATTATGTTGTCTAGGCTACTTTTGTACTGGCCTCAAATAATTGTACTGCTTAAGTCTCCCAAGTAGCTAGGGCCATGGGACATGTGCTACAGCATTTGGCTAAAGGTAGAATTTTGAAATAAGGAAAAGGTGAAAGAAACATGAAGATAATATATATTAATTTATTATTTAAGGGGCTCTTCACTAAACAGTACCTAAATTTAAAGATTCTATTTTTTAAAATATTCTCACAACTTTAAAACAATTCTTCCAGTAATCAACACTACACTTTATTAAATTCAAGTGGCTGCTAATTAATGATAAGGTATAATATCACATTTTGTCACTAGTGAAGTAAAAGGAAGCAACAAGTTAACAATGTGTCATTGTTGATATGCTCTGGACTCTGCCACATTCTGATTTCACAGAACTTATTATATGAGGAATCAAAGCACTAAAGGATGTAAATTCTTTGTCTCTTCTGGTAAAGAAGACTTTAACTGAAATTAAAAAAAAAATAGGGCCAACTATCTATTTCACCATGTCCCATCTGTTTAGTGGTTATCCTCTGATTCACATAATAACCAGGTTTGACCAGATTTTGTGTTGAAGCACAAGTCTATGTGTGTCTGTACACTTTTTCTGTTTGATTCTTTTGTCCCAACAAGATAGTTTTATGATTGACAGCTAGGAAAATCTGCAAAATCATTGTTAGTATACCAAAGTTGCTTCATCTTCAGATTCAGGAGCAACAGTGCTGACTCAGTTACCTTTTGTTTCTGGTGATAAGAGACCAAGACGACTAATAGGAGAAAGAATTTATTGGGGGCTCCCAGTTTCAGAGGGTTAGAGTCTGTGGCCACCATGACACGGAGCACAGCAGCAGGCAGCAGCCATGGCACTGGGACAGTAGCTGAGAACTCACATCTTGAGATGCAATCATGAGGCTGAAAGAACTAAATGGGAGTGGCTTAAATCTTTGAACTACCAAAGCCCACCTCCATTGGTTCAGTTCTTTCAAAAAGGCCACGCCTCCTAATCCTTCCAAAACAGTTTCATCAACTGGGGAGCAAGTACAGGAGCTTATGGTTTCCATGATTATTTAAATGACTATAACTACTGAAATAGGCTTCATCATTTTCCTTGGAAGAGTTTGCTGCTCTACAATCTATGATCCACAGATTACAGTTGTAATTTTATTAACTGTGAACACTGCATATCCACTTTAGCATCTAAGAAAGTGCTTTTTTCCCCTTTGTATCTTTCAGATACACACGTTTTATTTTATTTTACTATTTTTCACTGAACTATGTCTGAAAAAAACAGTGTGTGGCAACATCAATAAAACCACAAAGAAGGAACCGAAAAAGAGTGCACTGTTTCCAGGCTGCCAAACACTGGTAGATATTCTCATTGGTTCATGGTCTTGCTAATCAGTTGAGAGCAATCATACGGAAGATTGCAGGGTGTCTAAAAAAAAAAGCTAGTCAGTTTATTGCCTCTGAGCAACCCCTGTGATGTGATTGTTATGGATGGACAGCCAATCATAATGTACTAGATGAGTAATAATCAAAATTTAATCATAAAGGAAGTATATTGAAATAATGTTTGATCAGTTCTTATGAGAGTTGCTGATAAAGAACATGTGCCCAGGCCTTCTCCTGTGCACACTGACAAACAAGCAGCTTCCACCTTAAAGTCCTTGGAAAGGAATGCATCTAGAGGACAGCTCAGTTTCACTTAGGGTTCACAGGTGAAAATATCTGAAAATGTTATAACATGTGTGGTTTTGCATATCTTCAAAGAAGGCAGGGGTAAGCAAAGGTCATATCTCAGACAGTCCCCTCCCTTGCCCATCTAGATTGACTCTCTTGAGCACATAAGTAGAAAATTTATTTGCCACTGAACAGAACATTTTGTGAAAAATAGACGAAGTAGCTAGGCAGTGGTGGTGCACATCTTTAATCCCAGCACTTAGGAGTCAGAGGCAGGTGGATCTCTGTGAATGTGAGGCCACTCTGATCTACAAACTGAGTTCCAAGACAGTCAGGGCAGATAAACAGAGAAACCTTGTCTTGAAAAACAAAAATTTATAAACTCAAGTTCCATTTGCTTTTGGGATACCATCTTACAAGGACTCCAATTTGCAGTAAGGCTTGTTAAGGAAGGGAATGGCTCAGTTGCCTTTAGCCTACTGGCTATGGGTGGTTAGGACCTCTGTTGATCTTTTCTGTGTCGAACACACAGACTGCAAGCCCAGCGCCACTTTGAGATCTTTGGCAGCAGTTAACTCTGCAGCTCACACACGATTGAGCCTGTATAATAATGAGTATTCAGAGACGGGTAATGTCTGGGGGCACTCACCAACGTAAGACAGAGCACCTGTGTGGCCTGGGCAGGATTCTACATGACCAGTAAGGTGACCTGCTGATGTCCCATGCAACCTAAGTCAGAAGCTCATTTATTAGTAAAAGGGGGACATGTAGGGCCCTGGCCCCCATTTTGGATAACTATTGCCTTGCTTGCTGACATTGACCTTGATATCTTCCCTATGCTAATTCCCTCCCAGGTTTCACCCTCCTGAATGCTTAAGGGAAGTTCCTTGTCTATGTATCCTGCACAATGAGCGTTAACAGCTTAGATGTAAGATTGTAAAACATCTGTAGTGAACTTCTGCCCTCCAGGATTCTCCCATTGTGCTGTAAGCCTATATTTAAGACCTCCTCCCTCCTTCAATAAGCGGTATTCAGCATTTAAAAAAAAAAGCAAAAAAGAAAAACCAAAAAATGGACAAAGTATATTTTTGGAAGGATAAGGCAAACATTTTGGCTGTTTGAGGCAGAACTTATTCAACATTTTTCATTTTCAGCTCTTTTCTGCCTGATAAATATTCACGTGACCACAGGAATATTTGCATATGAAAAAAAATATATATATACATCTCTCAGTGATAGTAAATCATCAATAAATTTATTTTAAAGCAGTTACATTGTATACATGTAAATTTGCCGCTTATTAATAAGATAAAATTTGCATAAGAATATTTAGCACAGTCTGGGAAGACAACAAGGTTTGGATGCCTGAGCTGTCCTAGCTGTGAACAAAATTACATCATAATAGCCTTCAAATCATGGGACCATTGTGACAGTCAGAGCCACCAATTGAAGTAGTGCACTTAGCCTTATATATGCCTCAGTGACTGTCCAAACATTATTCTGATTCATAACTTTTCTATTATTTAATTATAAGCTAGGAGAAGAAAGAATAAACATGTATATCTAACACAGAAAACCTGGAATATTGAACTTTTAATGATGGTTTAAAAATGAATATCTCTTGCCACCAAATAAAACCTCAAGTGCAAGGAATGGATTATATCTGACTGAGTTGGTGGCCAAAGAGGCCCCATGGAATCCCTCAAACAACACAGGCTATTGCTCTCCATAAATGGACAGTAAGACCCTACTTTTGATGACAACACCTACATATCTCTTTGAATATAGGGAAGTCAAGATGATGCCTATCTATTTAAAGCCCTCATCCTTGCTGACTAGTGTTCATGGTACTGGAAGGTACTCTGCATGCTGGGATAGGATAGTTGTAAACAGGAACCTACCTTCAAGCCCTGTGCTCTACAATGGCAACCTGCCTGGAAGATCTATTGGTGCAATAGTGGTGAAAACTTGTGGGAGTAACCAACCAAGATCTGATTTGATTTAATGCCCACTCCATGAGATGGGACCTATCTCCAACACTGCTTGGGTGGTCAAAATCCTGAGGCTAGATAGGTCATGGGCCTAGGGAAAACCAAATACTATGAATCTGCTAGAAATATAGCAATAAAATAACTCCTAATGCTATACATAAATCAGTTCTTGCTCAGCAATCATCAGAGGTTTCCTCCTGTAGCAGGTAGGAACAAATAGAGACTGGATACCAGACATTATGTAGAGAGTAAGAGATCTTGAAACATTCAGTTTTAAATGGGATGTCTCCAGCAAATCCCTCCCCTCAGAGCTCAGGGAACTATGCAAAAGATGGGATGTAAAGATTTCAAGAGCCAGAGGGGATGGAAGACATGAAAATAAGAAGTCCTTCTAGACACAACAGGACTGATATACATATGAACTCACAGAGACTGTATCAGCATGTACAAGTCTAAGCCAGATGGTGTCCCAGACTAAGAAGGGAAGTGGATGCAAGCCCTCATTCTTAACCTAGAAGCTAAGTCCAGTTGTTAGCCTCTCATAAAGGAAAAATTAATTTTCTCCAAGGGAGTTTCACTGAGTATACAAATAACACAAGTAGGCCCATGCCCAGTAGTAGATGTCACCACAAAACCCACTCAATGGCATAGAGGGTTGATATTAAAAATATACAAAGAACTCAAGAAACTAGATATCAAAAAATCAAATAATCTAATTTAAAAATTGGGAACAGATCTAAAAGATAATTTTCAATAGTAGAATCTCATATGGCCTAGAAATACAGAAATGTTCCACATCTTTAGCCATTTGGAAAATGCAAATCAAATCTACTTTGAGATTCCGTCTTATACCTCTCAGATCAATAATACAAGTGAAAACCCATGCTGGAGAGGATGTGGAACAAGGCAAACACTCCTCCAATGCTGGTAAGAGTGCAAACTTGTACAGCTACTATGGAAATCAATATGGCAGTTTCTCAGAAAATTGGGAGTCAGTCTACCTCAAGACCCAGCTATACCACTCCTGGGCATATACCCAAAGAATGCTTCATCCTACCACAAGGACACTTGCTCAACTGTGTTTGTAACAGCTATGTTCATAATACCCAGAAACTGGAAATGACCTAGATGTCCCCCAGTTGAAGAATGGATAAAGAAAATGTGGTACATTTGCACAATGGAGTAGATCAGCTTCTAAAACAATGGCATTACAAAATTTGCAGGCAAATGGGTATCACCAGAAAAGATCATCATGAGTGAGATAACCCAAGCCCAGAAAGATAAACATGGTATGTAGGACAAAACCCACACAACCCACTTAACATGGAGAAGTGGAGCTGGTGCCTATGTGGAGCCCTCCACATGGAGTTCTAGTCTCTTTAGCATCAGAAAATACGATGTAGACAACCAAAAGAAGAACATGTATACCAGCCCAGCCACAAAACCTTCGACCTACTGTCTGCCCTGTCTGAATAATAGTCCAGGGCAACGGTGGCATGGAACTTGTAGCAGTAGTCAGCCAATGCCTGATTTGACCAAAGGCTCACTTCACTAGAAGGAACCCATACCCAACACGGCTTGGGTAACCAAGAACCAGAGACTAGATAAGCCAGAGACCTAGGGTGAAACCAAACACTACTAGTCAAAAAAAAACAATAAAATGATTTCTAATGATATTCTGCTGTACCCATAAATCAGCTCCCTATCCAGTCATCATCAGAGAAGTTTACTATAGCAGCAGGTGTGAACAGATGTAAGATGAATTGCTAAATGGTCTTATTAATAAAAAACCCAGAGCCAGATATTGGGGTAAAAAACTGAGAGATCAGAGGAATAGGAGAAGCCACAGCCAACCTCACCTCACCAACTCCTCAGCTTCCAAAGTGACCTACTTCCTGTATACCCACGCCTATATGCCTTTCTGTTCTGCCATCTCACTTCTTCTCTCTGCCCAGCTACATCACTTCCTCTTCCTGCCCAGCTCTGTCAGTTCCTGTCTGTCTGTATAGACCTCCAGACCTCGATAGTTAGTGCTGGGATTAAAGGCATGCATCACCACACCTGGCTTTGTTCTCAGTGTGGCCTTGAGTGAATGAATCTCTGCCTCCTAAATGCTAGGATTAAAGGCATGTGCTACCATTGCCTGACTTCTATGTTTACTATAGTGGCTGGCTTTTTCTTCCGATCCTCAGATAAGCTTTATTAGGGTGCACAATATATCGATATATGTCACCACAGATGCAGAGACCCACAGCCAGAGGAGAAGTTTGGAGGAACTGGGTGAAGTAGAGAGAGGGGAAACTATAATCAGGATACATTGTATTAGGACACAAAATCTTTTTTTAATGAATGACATAAATAAATAAATAAATAAATAAATAAATAAATAAATAAATAAATCACCAGAGTCAACTCTCAAATAACCAAGAGCAGATCATGAAATCATTCCTTTTGGTACTCCTGGAGTCTCTTGTGTCCCCTTTCATCACCAAGTCCTCATTCTTTCAAAGGAAGTAGCTATTATTAATTGTCAAAATATGCTTAGTATGTGTGACTTGATACAAATAATAAATTATCAATCCTTTGTTACAGTTACACTTCATAAAAGATTTTGAAGTGATTTAAATTGTTTCCTATAGGTGACACTATTTTTTTCTTACTAATACTCAACAGTAAGTTTCAGTTTTGCACATTTTGTGCATGTGTGTATGCACATATACATGTTTTTAAAAATCATGTTATAATTTAGGAGGCATTTGCTGAAATACAGTCATTCAAAGTGACTCCAGGAATGGGAATGCCAAACCGCAAGCAGTATGGCCAAAATCTCTTTTCCTATAGTTTTGACAAATTCATACTTGTATCATAATCTGTACCTTTATCCTTTTGTAGAAGGGTAATGACAGTTCCTACATAGTTTATTAAGTGTCATTGTGGTTGTTACTCATTACAGGGACACTTAGGTAGTAATCTACCATTCACTGTCTGTTCTACTGGATTGCCTATTTTGCTAATTATCTGGAAGCATTTAATTATCCTGGCTTTGAGCCGTTTGTCAATGATGTATGCTACAATTATTTTCTGCTCTGTGCTTTCTCTTGTCAATGCTTTAAATTTATTTTTGATCCAAAAAAGTTATGACTAAGCCAATGTACCAGTGTTTTAATTTTTATTTGTAGTTGCTAATTTGTTGACTTCTCTTTTATTACCAGTCTCATTGATTTCTTTGATTTTATTTGAAGATATATGTATTCATGCATTTTAAAATTTATTATGTATTTGTCTAATGTCAGGACTTTGTATCAGCCTTTTTAAGAAAAGCATTTATGTACAGATTGTTTGTATTCTTAAGTTTTATGAAGTTATATATGATTGAAAGTGTTCATTTCCTAAATATTTCCTTGTCTCACAGAACAGTCACTTATCTGTCTGTAAATTTCTTTGCCATAATAAATTTACTTGTACATTTGTAAACAACCCACTTTTGGTTTTGTTGGTTTATTGTAAAGGTTTTTATTAGCACATATTAGCAAGCACATAGATGGTTTTCGTGCATGTTTATAATGATTTTATTTACTGATTGACCATTTTCAATTTCACAGTTCTCTTCGGTAATGTTTATTATTTATTTTCACCAAATTGCTTTTTGTTTATGTGGATTTTATCTCAGCAATTGCCTGAGGTGGAAGCTTAGTTACTTACAAATTTTTCAACTTTTCACATTTGATGTTAATTTTTTTCTCCCAACACTACATTTGATGATTTATGGAAATAGAAGGTAGGAATTCTATTTTCACTCCGTATAGTTTATAATCTGTCTTGAGACTGCTTCTCTGGTCCATTCTTCCTTGGAGATTTATCTTATAATATCTAAATATTTGGAGATTTCATGGCTTTTTTGTTATTTTTAACATAACAGTTTTTACTGAGAGGTCACTGCCTAGTTTCTGTTCTTAAACCTGTTATTTTTTGCATGTTTTATGTCTTAAAATGTGGTTTTATAAATGTTCCATGTGAACCACAGAACAATTGATAGTCTGCTTTTGTATGCACTCTTGAAATGACAATGAGATATAGCAGATCCACTGTCCTGTTTCTTTCAGCTATGTCCTTACTAATTTTCTATATGCTGGATATGGCAAGAACTGACAGAGTGGTTTTTAATTCATTAGGTATAATTATGCAAAAGTTATATCCAATGTTTTTGTCATTAAGCTAAGTACATTTGTGTTGGGTCTTAATTTTATATTTACTGATAATCTCTCTCTTAATTGTCTCTTTTGATATAAATTTAAAATGACTATTGATATATTGCATTAATATCTCTATGCTTATCACAACTCTGTACCCCCCATGTCCTCTCTCTGTAGACGAATTGCTAAATGGTCTTACTAAATAAAAACCCAGAGCCAGATATAGGGACGGACACCTGAGAAATCAGAGGAATAGGAAAAGCCACAAGGTTGTGTAACTGAAGTTTTCTCTGGTCCTGCCCAGCCCCAGACCCTGCAACCACTTATAAAATAATTACTCAGAATCTTATATTAATTAAACTGCTTGGCCATTAGCTTCGGCCTACCACTGACTCGCTCTTACACTTAAACTCAGCCCATTTCTGTTAATTTATATGTCACCACGTGTTCCGTGGCTTTACCTGTTGCCTTTACATGCTGTTCTCTGGATGGCAGGCTGGTGTCTCCTGACTCAGCCTTCCTGTTCCCAGAATTCTCTTCTCCGCTTGTCCTGCCTATACTTCAAGCCTGGCTACTTGCCAATCAGCATTTTATTTATACAGAGCAATATCAACAGCAAGGTAACCTCACCTCACCAACACCTCAGTCTTCAAAGAGACCTACTTCCTGTATACCCATGCCTATATGCCTTTCTTTTCTGCTATCTCATTTGCTCTCTGTCCAGCTACATCACTCCCTTTTCCTATCCAACTCTTTCACTTCCTGTCTGTCCGGACAGACCTCCAGATCGCTATAGTTAGTGCTGGGATTAAAGGCGTGTGTCACCATGGTTGGCTTTTTTTCCCATTGTGGCTTTGAACTCACAGAGATTCAGACAGATCCCTGCCTCCCGAATGATAGGATTAAAGGCATGTGCTACCATTGCCTGACTTCTATGTTTACTATAGTGCTGGGTTTTTCCTCTGATCCTCAGATAAAATTTATTGGGGGACACAGTATGTCACCACATCTCTCCTCCCATCCAGATCCACTCCCTTTCTGGCCCTCATTAGAAAACAAACAGGCTTCTAAGAGATAATAGTAAAAAAATAAATAAATAAAACAAAGACTATCACATCAGAGTTGGACATGACAAACCAACAGAAGGAAAGAGCCCAGCAGAGGCACAACAAATGAGTCTGAAGACCCACTCATTTGCACACTCAATAATCCCATAAAAACACTAAACTTGGAGGCCATTACAGGACCTGGTATAGAGTTGTGCTGGCCCTGTGCATGCAGCCTCAGTCTCTGTGAGTTTGTACGAGCTTTGATCCTTATGATTTGGAGGCTTGGTGTCCTCCATCCCCTCTGGCTCTTACACTGTTCCTGCCTCCTCTTCCACAGGGTTCCCTGAGAGCTGAGGGGAGGGATTTGATTGAGACATCCAGTTTATGGCTGAGTGTTCAGAAGTCTTTCATTTTCTGCATAATGTTGGCTGTGCATCTCTGTATTTGTTCCTATCTGGTGAAGTAAGAAGCTTCTCTGATGGTGTCAAAGAAAGGCACTGATCATATTTGTCTTTCTGGGTATGGGATACCCCACTCAGCAAAATTTTACTAGCTCTATGCATTTACCTGCTTTTCTGGCTGGAGTTGATTCCTTTATTTTTTAAATTTTGTGTGTGTTTGTCTTTATATGTTTGTTGATGATGATGATGATGATGATGTGTATGTGTGTGTGTGTGTGTGTGTGTGTGTGTGTGTGTGTGTGTGTGTATAATATGCATATGTGTGTCTTCTCATGTGTGCCAAAGCTCATGTGTGGAGGTTAGAGGACAACCATTGGTGCCCTGCCTTGAACACCTTTAAAGACAGGGGTTCCTACTTGCAACTGTATGTGCCAAGCCAGCTGGCCTGTGAGCTTCCACACATTCTTTTGTCTCTGCCTCTTATCTTGCCTTAGGAGCCTTGGGATTATAGACAGGTACTACAGTGTCTAGCTTACGTGAGTCCAGAGGGTCCAAACTCAGGTGATCATGCCTGCTCAGTGTGTTGTGTTCACTGAGCTTTTCCCCAGACTCTTTTACTTTTTAAAAGTTGTCATTTGTGTAAGCGTTTTTTGTAAGTTTACATTGTTTTACTTCCGGTCCTATTATCAGTTGTAATATTTGTTTATCTGTATGTGCAAATGTATACAGGCATAATGCAGAAGCAGCCATAAAAAATGAGCAGTTCTAGCAGGTGTAGTATGTATTTTTGCAACTCTGTAAATCCATTTAAGAATAACACAATATCACTTTAAAGACATTTTAAGTAACTATTAAGAGAATATTTACAGACTTTTATACATTCAGGTGCCTAGGTAATCACGTAAAGTAAACTAAGTAAAATTAAGACAAACACTGTGGACTCTCTCATACGCAGAGTGTAGATTTAAAAAAAAATATGTAACACTCTAGAGCAGATGTGAAATTATTTGTAAAGTAGAAGAGTACCAGTAGGACATGGGCAATAAGAAGAAAAGGCAGCAAAGAGGCACGAATATGATCAAAGAAAACAGACCCACTCTTTCCTACAATAAATATACACCAAAAAGAAGAAAACATGACTTTTACATAATTACTTTTCTTTTGATGTTAGTTTACTTAAGGACTTTTAAATAGCCAATTGACAATGCATTGCTTATTTAAAAAGTCATTCTGCCATCATTATATTTTATTGGTATAATCTGCATTTGTTCACTAGATACATATCCTTATGAGTTTTGTTTGTTTGTTTGTTTTTTTGAGAAAGGTTTTTTTTTGTGTAGTTTTGGTGCCTGTCCTGGATCTTGCTCTGTAGACCAGGCTGGCCTCAAACTCACAGAGATCCACCTGGCTCTGCCTCTCAAGTGCTGGGACTCCTGAGTTTAAAGGCGTATGCCACCACCACCCGGCTTTTTTTTTTTATCACCATGAGTTTAAGCAAATATTCCAACACATGCTATGAATTCAGTGCTCTTGGTCTCATAGACATAGCTCTCCTTATCATCATCAGAGGCCACTGTATTTATTACCATATATTTCTTTAGGTTACTAATACAAGAACAACAATTTTATTATGGCCTTTTCCCTTTAAACAAAGAAATCCATTCCATACCTTGGTGATTTTCATTAAACAACAAACAACATATTCAAAAGCAAGTATGTGTGTAATTAAATCACTCTCAAATGTGGGGAGTAATGAACCTTCTAATATGCATTTAATCAAATGGTCATTAACTAATGGTGACTCCTTACTACCAACCATCTCCCAACACTGAAGGGTTATTATGATATGAGTCTGAGATATCATACAGATTAATCTATAAATATTACATGATTTATTTGAAAGTAAAAAACATTAAGCAGTTTACCTGCTTGAGACCTGGTATCATTATGTAGCTAAGGCTTTCCCTGAATTTGTTATTCTCCTCCTCTGCCTCCTGAGTGTTAGAATTAAAGATATGCAACACTGCATCAAGAAAAAAGGCTTTTTAAAAGGAAACAAACAAACAAATAAGCAAATAACAAACATGCCATCTTGATGTCAGATGCATGGTGTTTTTAGATATAAGCACTTGCAAATCTACACAAATTTGTTGGTTTTTGGTCTTTTATTACTTTTATGTAGTCCATTCTATTTTGTTTAAATTCTGTTCCTTGTTAGAGAATTTCACATGTGCATGTAATGTGGTTTTCTCAGTGCCAAAGAGGGCTTGAAAGGCTGCAAAAGCAGAGGTAGTGGGCCTCTGCAGCAAAGCAGCATTTTCCAAGCCTGTCGGGGCTTTGATATACATGAACTCACAGTGGCTGTGACTACACACTGGAGACCTATGCAAGCTCAAATCAGACAGTATCCCAGCATGGAATGGAAAAGGGCTCATGATGCCCCACCTCTAGCTGAGGAGCTATTGACACACCCCATCGGTTTTCTTCAAGGATGTGTTTCCAGGAGGCTACACATGCTGAAGCAGATGGTCCCACATCTATGTTTATTCAGGCAATACTAAGTAGACTTACTGAGTTCTAAAACAAAGCATGTGAAGTTGAGAAAGAAAAGTGGTGGGAAGATAAAGGAAGAATTGTTTAAATTTTTTAAAGATATAACTGGAGCTCAAATACTTGGCATGCTTGGTCTTTGTCCATCTTGGTGAGCTGGAACATCTGCATACATCCATGATGCAATGACCACACACACAGTGCTGAACATTCTGTTTACTTTAACAAGAGCCCTGTGTCATATTGAATAAATGCACATGATGGTGTGAACAAAACACTAAATCCATCTGCCAAGTCTATTTTAAATTGCATGTTATCATACAAACTATAGACATGTTGTATATCAGATCTGCACAAAACATTCATTTTCAATAACTGAAATTTTCTATTTTTTTCAACAGCAGTTCCCCTGTCTTCCACTCTTCAACTCCTGGCAACTCCAGGATATTTGGTCACACTGTGAACCCTGAGATTGTGTTATTTACTGGAAAAACCCACTTCCACTTGTGGTGTGGCTTAGCCCTAGCACACACCTTTAATTCAAGAGCTTTCTGCTTGAGTACTGTAAACAGGGTTAAATAAAGTCAACCATAGGTCAAGAGACACAGCAAGCAACCAGTTGACAGGAAGTGAACATAGGATAAAACCATAAAGAGAAAGAGGGAATCAGGAGGATGGAAAGATACGCACAGGAAGGAGAAGGGAGAGACCTTGAGTTTGAGGAGTTTTGTTTGGGGCAGTGTGGGAGAGAGGTCTCTTTCTGGGATGACAGTGGAGGAGGAAGCAGTTAGGTGCTTTCTCTGTCTCTCTGAGCTAGCAGGATTTTATCCCAGCAATGAGTCTTCATTGATAAAACAGAACAATATATAAATATATATTATATATAAATATATATAAATATATATAAAGATATACATATCTTTATATATATTAGCTTTACCATAAAATCTCACAATGTGAGATATGTAGTATAAGAAGATTCACTCAGCATTTGGTCTTTAATTCACTCAGCACTTGTTCATTTAGAAGCATGTATTACAGCTCAGCTGCTTTGTCTTAAAATAAGAGATTTGCTCCTTTTTAAGAACAATAATATAAGAATTTGATTCTGTAAAATGCCATGTTTTATTTATTTAGTCATCTGTTAATCAATATTTCTCAAGTATAGTTATATAAATAACCAGTAGGTGTACTAGATAGCTGCTCCACACTAATAGTGTTTAGAGAAATGCAGTTCAAACCCACAGTGATGTGAACTACATCTAATAAAATGGACCTCATAAAAAATAAACAAATCATGAACATATGTTGATAATGATGGAGGAAAGTTGGAACCCTTGCATCTATGGAGGGAAATACCCCTGAATCCATCACTGTAGCAAACTGGATAGAAGATTTTATTCCTCAAATTTGTAGAAAAAGACTAACATATGATCAAGCAATACTACTTCAGTGTGTGTGCAAAATAATTGAAATCAGGGACTTGAGAAAATATGTGTTCCCCTATGTTCTTTGAAGTAGTATTCATAATAGCTAATGTACATAGATATTGTCTTGTAGATTTGTGTTTCTGATCATTTATTTCTCTCCCCAAAGCATCTTTTTTTTACAAGGTAGTCTCTCAGAGATCAACTTCTTTCATTTTCATTAGACTGATGATATCAAGAAAAACATCAGTTCCTACCCCTTTTTTTAACAAACTCAGGAGCTCTTGTGTGCTCCTACTGAGCTACACTTCGCACAGCCTTGTGGTGGTTGTGGGGGACTTGGACCTGCCTCTACTGAATGTACCAGGCTCTGCTGCTGACTCCCCATGGGAGGCCTTACCTTCTTGTAGGAGGAAATGGGGGAATGGGTTGAGGGAGAGGCTCGAGGGGCGAGAGTAGGGAAGAGGGGGATCTATGATTGGTATGTAAAATGAATAAAAAAATTTCTTAATAAAAAAATAAAATTACAATGGGCCAGAGGAACCCTTCTCATGAGAGAATGAAAGTAGAGATGAGCTTTGGAATCACAGCACCTGTTAAGCAGGCATGAATCCCAGATTTAGTTAACTTGGAGAGACATAGGGGTTTGTACAATGTAGGGAAATACAGGGCAGTTTTTCCTTGTTCCCCCTACACCTAAGTCTTCCTAGCATCCAACCACAGAAGTTCCTGGTACAAGATCAGGGAAACATGCCCTTTCTGCAAGCAGGCACCTGTGTTATAAAACAGTGTAGGCAAACAACCAGAAATTAATCTAAGGGCAAAAGACTCAGTGACATTTAAACACTGTATTTGTTAGTATCTCGTGTACACCTGTTCTTTTAAAGAAAGAAAATTTGAGTATCCTTTTATGTCAGATACCGTGAAAGCTGTTAGTTGAGAATAAAGAGACTAGGGATTTAGCAAGTCATCACAAGTGTGATGGGTTATCACAGACAAAGCGAAACATCCCTGTGTTGCTCTCTTGGGTGACTCAATCTGGTATTTGTTGGGGTGTTGACATCTGCCCATGCTGCTACTTGACTATGTAACGTTCGCCAGCCCCAGGATCCTGTTCTGATTGCTTGATCCCAAGCTGGTATTGCTATTGAGGACCAGGTGGAATAATTTTGTCACTGTGGGGTTGCCTTTGAAATTTATACCAGATGCTTGCCCCATGTACTTCTTGTCTACCATGAGGTGAATATCCTCTACTCCATGCTCCTAAACCCATGACGCTGTGTATTTTCATAGAACCAAAGAGGAAGGCAGGCTGCCGTGGACTAAATGTTCCAGATCCATAAAGAAAAATATATCCTTCCTTGCCTAAGTTATCCTGTCATGTATTTTGATCATTGAGATATAACATTGCAACTGTAGTTCTCTTGGCCTCCTTCCCTTCGGGAAAAAATTTTATGTCCCTGTATGTAGGTGTAGTAGGAAGAAATAGAAGAATGGAGTAAGAAAGAAACTCAAAAGCACATTTGTATGGAGAGAGATGAGACATAATAAACTAGGAATTTAAAGTAACATGGTTATGCCTGACATTCCTTGTAAAAATGGGAGAACTGATGCCTCCAAAACCTCGGTGGCTTTCAAAGACCAGCCTTAATACCATTCTCAGAAGGAATCAATGAATTTTTAGATGTTATCCTCAGAGGAAGAATCAAAGAAAAGTAAGGTTATATCTAAATATAAAATTTTAGAGGGTTTCTCTTACTGCAAGTAGTAAACTCCCTGCAAGGCCTCTGAGAGAATTATGGCCAAGAATGTGTTGCTGGGGGCTGGGGACTTAAAGATGGAATTAAAAAAGAAAAAAAGGTCACAAAAGAATTCTAGAAATGATTTCTCAGAAGAAAAACGGGATTTGATAAATTTTGTATATTCTGTGATCTAGAAAATACAGTAAGAGTTTAATAAATGACCTAGTAATCAAGATAATCTTGACAGTCTACAACAACTTAGGCTTCTTCTGATACAATATGATAATTTATGTATGTTGTGGTATGTTAGTAGATATATTATAATTTATGGTAGTACCATGTGTTTCTATATCTATTTTAGAATGTGCTTTAATAGAGTGTACTGTTACAGTTACAGTGTTACGTAAGTGGCTGAAATAATGCATAACTAACAGAGTAACTGACTTCAGTGACTGTTAAAACCAGGGAAGTGGTTGAGATACCTTTGATGGGATCTGACATGTTCAGGGTGGTATGGTGTGGTTGTTTGAAAGAGAATGGTCCCCATAGGCATATATATTTGAATGCTTGGTCACCTGAGAGTGGAACTGTTTGGGCAGTTTAGAAGGATTAGGAGGTATGACCTTGCTGGAGTAGGTGTGGCTTTGTTGGAAGAAGGGTGCCGCTGGGAGTGGGCATTGAGGTTTCAGAAGTCCAATCCAGGTCCAGCCTCTCCCTTTCCTGCTCTCTTTCTCTGTGCTTGTGGATCAGGATGTACCTCTCAGCTACTTGTATAGCACAATGCCTGTCTGCTGCCATGTGTATGACATGATGATAATGAACTAAGTCTCTGAAACTGTCATCAAGCCACAAATGAAATGTTTTCTCTTTACAAGAATTGCTTTAGTCATGGTACCACAGCAATAGAACAATGACTAATGCATATGACCACAGAGGTGAGAAATTCCTGAAGAGAGTTTTCCAAGTAAGATGAGAAAGCACAGATAAACAAAACATACAATAGTTATGGATGGATGGATGGATGGATGGATGGATGGATGGATGGATGGAATGATGGATGGATGGATGGATGGATGGATGGATGGGGAGGGAAACTGGAATGGGAGGATCAAACAAGAAAGGGCTCAGGGAAAGAAAGGGAAGATAAAAATAAAGGTCATCTGAGGCACAGCTAAAAATAAGGGCCATTTGAAGGGTCATATAAAAACAATACAGTAGAAGTTTCATAAAATAAATACATATATGAAGATGATCTAAATGAAATTGCCAAATAATGGGGAAGATAGAGACCCAGCTGGACATCTCTTGTTACCAACTGAAGCTTCCATTGTAGCTATAGTTTTCTTGGTCCTGCCTGGCCCATGGTCAGGACAAATCTCTCTCATCCACCAGTCCCGCAGCTGTTCAGACCTAACCAAGTAAACACAGAGACTTACATTGCTTACAAACTGTATGGCCATGGCAGGCTTCTTGTTATTTACCTTTTTTTTAACCTTAAATTAATCCATTTTTATTAATCTATACTTTGCCACGTGGCTTGTGGCTTACTGGTACTATTTTATACATGGGTTGTGTGTAGCTTAAGTTTTCCTGCCTGGCCCACAGTCAGGATATATCTCTTTCACCTGCCAGTCCCACAGCCTCTCAGACCCTACCAAGTAAACACAGAGACTTATGTTGCTTTCAAACTGTATGGCCGTGGCAGGCTTCTTGCTAACTGTTCTTATAGCTTAAATTAATCCATTTCCTTTAATCTATACCTTGCCACATGGCTCGTGGCTTACCGGCATCTTCACAAGCTGTTTCTGATCATGGCGGCTGGCAGTGTCTCTCTGACTCAGCCTTCCACTTCCCAGCTTTATTCTCCTCCTTGCCCCGCCTATACTTCCTGCCTAGCCAACGGCCAATCAGTGTTTTATTGATTAATTAGCAACACATTTGCCATACATCCCACAGCACGTCCCCCCCCCCTTTTTTTTTTTCAAAAAGGAAGGTTTTAACCTTAACAAAGTAAAATTACATATAATTTGGGAATTTGGGCGTAGCTTCTCTTACTACTTCCTGCTGGAAGGGGGCGCTGTATCTTATGGGGAAACAAAGAAAATTTTAGAATTATGGAATAGTCCATGAGGCTGTATCGTCTGAGCCAGATGCCTTCAAACCATTCTGGATGTTGGATCATCTGGGCCATGGTGTCATTGGAGACCTTCAGGGGGTCTTGGCTGGTCAAACCTGATGTATCTTAATCTTGAACAAATCCATAGCCTCTGGTTTTCTGTGGGAACAAAAGCAGAGACTCTTTTCCAAAGTAACATATCCTTATATCCAAATTTTGAAGTCAAGATATCTTTAAAATATGCATATTGGTTTAACTCAGCTTCCTTTACAATCAAATATCTCTCTGCAGTTAAAAATCCCAAAGACAACACAATCCAGATTCTCTGTGTAATATTCATCTTTACGTGGCTTATTTTTTATATTACCTTTACTGTCTCTTTAAAGACTTTATTTTTAAAAACTATGTATTTCTTTATACAACTGTATATATTCCTTTTTCTCTCTCTTCCAAGCCTATGTACATTTTTACACACATTGTAAACTATTACATCTGAATGTGTCTTATTGTGAATCTATCACTTTAAACTGCAGCAGCTGTGGCTGCTGGCTCCGCCCACCTCAGCTTCCCAACATGGCTATGTTTACCACCAGCTCTGGGAGCTATCGTGGGTCTATGCTTTTATCCAAGCAGTGTGTAGTCCAGAAACCTCTTTTTTTTTGTTTTGTGCTAGCAAAGTCTAAATCCACCATGCAGCTTAATCTGCCACTTGCAGAGGCCTCATTCCCGCCATACGGCAGGTCAAGCACACAGGCCAGGAAACCACAAGTAGCTCAAACCGGCAGCTGCAGCTCATTTGAGAGAGACAGTTAGGAACTGTTTTTAGCTCCATTTTAGAATCTTTTCTCAGGTTTTAGATGGAAACTCTTGCCCCACGTTGGGTGCCATTTGTAGCTTAAGTTTTCCTGCCTGGCCCACAGTCAGGCTATATCTCTTTCACCTGCCAGTCCCACAGCCTCTCAGACCCTACCAAGTAAACACAGAGACTTATGTTGCTTTCAAACTGTATGGCCATGGCAGGCTTCTTGCTAACTGTTCTTATAGCTTAAATTAATCCATTTCCTTTAATCTATACCTTGCCACATGGCTCGTGGCTTACCGGCATCTTCACAAGCTGTTTCTGATCATGGCGGCTGGCAGTGTCTCTCTGACTCAGCCTTCCACTTCCCAGCTTTATTCTCCTCCTTGCCCCGCCTATACTTCCTGCCTAGCCAACGGCCAATCAGTGTTTTATTGATTAATTAGCAACACATTTGCCATACATCCCACAGCAGTTGTGGGACTGCGGTGGCTTGGTGGGACCAGGAGAGAAGCTTTCCAGCTATATTCCAGTACCAGGAATGAGTTTCATCCAATTGAGTTGTTGGTCAAAGGTTTCACAGCAACCCTCGAACAACTCAGGCTGTTGCCAAAGCTATTGATTGCTCTGTACAAACTGATGTTTATACCCTATTGCTGAAGACAACACTTACAAAGCTCGGAGCACAGGGAACTTGAGCCTTCATCCATATAGACTAATGTTCACAGTCCTAGAAAGTACTCTGCATGCTATCAGAGGAGAAAGATAAACAACAACCCAGCTATAAGCCCTTTGGTCTACAGTGGTGACCTCCCTGTAAGATTTGCTGATGCAATAATTACACAAAGTTTGGGGGAGGAACCAACCAAAATATAGTTTGATGAGAAGTTTCATGAGAAGGAACCCATTTTGGCAACTGCGTGGTTGGCCAAGAACTTGAGTTTAGATCAGCCAGGGACCTAGAGGAAAACTAAATACTACTGATATTCTAAAGAAATGTAGCAATAAAATGACTCATAACAACATTCTGCTATACTCATAGATTAGTGTCCTGCTCACCCATCATCAGAGAAGGCTCCTCTTGTGGCAGATGAGAACAAATACAGAGTCCTACTTCCAGATAATATGCAGAGAGTGAGAGACATTTAACACTAAATGAGATAGATGCCTCCATAAAATCCCCCCATCCCTCAGGGATCAGGAGATACTAGGGAGGAGGAAGCATATCAGGAAGAATATCAGAATCAGAGTGGATGCAGGACATCATGGAAACAAGGCCTTCTAAACATAGAATGGGGCACACATGTGAACTCACAGAGACTGAGGCAGCATGTGCAGGTCCTGCACTGGTCTGCACAAGATGGAGTTCTAAAGCTAGAGGAGAAGTCTAGAACACGTGCCACCATAACCCAGAAGCTAGCTCCAATTGATAACCATCTGAACATGAAAAATTAGTTTTCTCCAAGGCAGTCAGTCTCACTGGGGAAATGAACCACTCTTAATGGCAGATCCCATGCCAAGAAGCAGATACTCAACACAAATGAACTAAATAGCATCTTTGAAGGTCTTTGCCTCATAATATTGTGAAAGGCATTTTTATAACCTTACAGGCTCTTTGGTAATATATACTATACACATACTATGACTTATGGCTTTGTGTTTTTATGGGATTACTGTGTGTGCAAATGTGTGTCTCTGTATGTACATCTGTCCTTCAATATTTTTTCTTTGGCTCCTTCCTTCCATCCTTGCTTGCTTGCTTGCTTCTTTTTGTGTGTGTCCTATTCCAATTTGTTTTTATTTTATCTTATTTATTATTATTTCTTAGATGTCTGTTTGTTTTGTAAGGAGAGACAGAAAGGGTGTAGTTGTGGATGGGAGAGGAGATGGGGATGAACTGGGAGGATTATGAAGGAAAGGAAACTGTAATCAGAATAGAGTGCATGAAAAAATTTTCTTCAACAAAAGAAAAAAATAATTAGAAAAATAAAATAAAGCAGACAAAAAAACCAAAAAAACAACAAAAAACAACAAAACAAAATTAAGTGAGTAGGGAGCTAGAGAGGATTGTGAGCAGCTGGGACAGGGAAAACATAATCCAATATATTGTATATGAAAATAAATTCAAATTTAAAAAGATTTGAAAATAAAACAGATGATCCAGAATGTAACAAAGACCCAAACAAAAAGTGGCAGTTTCTCTGCTTCCAGCTCCTGCATCCCATTTGCAGATTAGACATTTAGAGGAAGACTTTCTTAGTGCCCTGTAAATGAAAGAAACTCACGTTCTCATCTATACTTGTTTACTTAATAGCCAAAAAAATGTAATAACCATCTTCCAAAGTATGAGAATCCTCAAATGCTCCATATAGTTGGATTACATAAAGATGTGTTTTAACAATTAGTCACTGTTTTTATCTAGTGGGCTCACCTAATCTACATGTTAAAGAATGATCCATAATTAACATCAATGAATATCTTTTATGTAAAATATACAATCAGAAAATATATTTATAAACAAAACCAAGAAATAATGTCTTCAAAATCTGCAATATATAAACTTTCCTGTCATCTAAAAGAATGAGCACTGGCTGTTTACGGTTGGATACTTCCTGTGAGAAAAGTAGGGTTGATACAAGCTAGTGACTGTGAAGAGTACAAACAACACAAACACTGCAGACTTCCAAAAATGAACTTGTTGTTACAGTAAAATGCTGCAACAAAATTAAAACCCATGAAAGCTCGTAGTCAGATTTCTCATCCATAAAGACTAAGGGCTAAACAGGACACGAATGCACAAGTATAAGAATCATTTTCAACATGTAAATACAAAATACTAAAGGGATGAGTAATCTAGCATTGCCAATGCTTGTTCTGTTGATCAAAAGGCAAGTCCACAAACCAAGAAGTTCCCTCTTAACAACTTCCTGCTGGCCAGTTCCAAATGTAAACACACAATTCCTTTTGGGAAAAGTAATATATATATTGACTGCCATCAATTTGGCAAGGAGGCAGACAATGGAAAATATTTGTAGGGGATATTTTAATTATAATTATTCACATGTAAATTTTCATATCTTTATGCCCCTTTCCCATTCTGATTGCTAAATACCTTTATTAATTATCAATATGTTCTAGATGACCTGTCTGTTGATGAGAGTGAGGTACTGAAGTATTCCACTCTCAGTGTGTGAGGTTCAATGTGTGATTTAAGCTGTAGTAGTGTTTCTTTTATGAATTTGAGTGCCCTTGTGTTTGGGGCATAGATGATAAGAGCTGCAATGTCCTCTTGGTGGATTTTTTTCTTTGGTGAGTATGTAGTGTCCTTCCATATCTCTTCTGGTTAGTTTTGGATTGAAATCTATTTTGTTAGCTGTGGGGGCCCACAGAGGTTCCCTAGTAAGGCCTTACTCAAGGTCAGAAAGTCTGAGCTTGCTTTGCCCAGCAGGGCTGCATAATAGGATGATTTGGCTAAAGGCATGGTTACCAGGTATTTTGAAGGTTCTACACTTGTTGGTGCTTTATACTTCGACCTTGGAAGGGGGAGGTCTTTTGTTCCTCCCTTTGCTGATGTATAAAAAGCCCATCATGAATGAACTTAGCACGTCTGTTGTATTGACTCAGAGCCCTCTTGAAGCTATCCTGTGTCTCCATATCTGCCCTCCACAATTTCACATCATGCACCCCAATCTCATTCATCTCCCCATCCATCCATATCCCTACTCCACCCTTGCAACCTTTCCCTGAAAAGTAAATGATAAAAAAGAATCTAGTTGTGGAAACTGCAGTGTATTGGTGTGTCAAGGTGTGTCATACAGTATATATACCCTTTGCCCAAATAGCTTTATTTGCAAATGTTTATTGAAATGAATCATTGGTCTGGTTTGAGGTCTCTTGCTTCTGCTTACACTATCAATACTGCACCCTCACTTGGACACCTCTTGGATATCCTGTTGTTTCCCTGTGTTGTGGAGATCCTACAGCTTTGATTCTGCAGGAGTGGCCTTTTCATATGCTCCAGAAGTTCATGAATGGGGTAGATGTTGGGCTGTGCCAACTTAAAGTCCTGGATATGGACCCTGATCATAGCTGAGTTGGTCAGCCTGCCAACTATCCTGTACCCGAAGTCACCAGAGCCAGCTCTCCCGCTTTGCCCAGGTGATGTGCAGAGCCTGTTCTTCGGAGTGCTGCAGCATGTGAGGGGCAGAGCCAGCTCTATTCGTTCATGCCCTTAGGGCCAGCTCTCCCATGCTGCTTAGGCAAGGGGAAGAGCCAGCTCTCTGAGTACAGTTGGAGAGGGGTGGGGTCAGCTATCCTGTACCCATGCCACAAGGTGTGCGGCCAGCTCTCCCACCTATGTTACTGTTGTTGCTGTGGATCAGCAGTGGAATGTGGCCGGCTCTCCCACCACCAGGCTCTTTTTTTAAAAAAAATAATTTTTTACACAATATATTTTGATCATGTTGTTTTTCCCTTCTCTGCAAGTCCTCTCAGATCCACCCACCGCACTTGCTACACAGCCTGGCGTTCCTTCTCTCTCAAAAACAAAACAAAACAAAACAAAACAACCTCCCCCCAAAAAACGTAAAATCAAAAAGAAAAATATAAAAAATGGAAGAAGGAAAACCAATAATACCTAAAAAAAAAAAAAGATCAAATTAAAACAGAAAACACAAAAATACGGAGTCTATTTTGTGTTGACCTGCCCTGGAATGTGGTGTATACCCAGCTTACATACTGTTTGAGAAGACTGCCTTTTTTTTCCCCCAGGAGTTATCAACTGCAAATAGCTTCTTGGCTATGGGTGACCTTTGTGCTCCTTTCCTTTTCTCAGTGTTGGGAGTTTATTGGGTTTAAACCTGTGCAGGTCTTATTCATGCCCTCAGTTTTGTTATATCTGAATGACCATGTTTCCTTGAAGTCATCCACCATCTCTGGCTCTTAAAATATTTCCATCTCTTTTTCCACATAGATACCAGAGCCTTGAGGAGAGAGGTTTGATAAAGATGTCCTGTGTAAGGCTCCAGAGTTTTCCATTCTCTGTTTAATTGTGAGTAACTGTTAATTATCATCTACTGCAAAAAGATGTATAGCAATATACCATTATGACTTATTTTATTGCTATGTTGCTTTAGCAGAATAATAACAATAGGTTTTCCCCTAGGTCCATGACCTATCTTGTCTCAAGTTACTTGGGTCTCAACACCAACTAATTTCAATGTTAAGAAATTGGTTTTCTGTCTACTTCTTTAAGTATGAGACTCTGGTCACTTTGTTTTTATCTTTGACACTTCCTTAGATAGACCTCCCACAAATGTAGAGAATACATACATGGTGATTTGGTATTTAACAAACTGATTTCATATGCATGCTGTCCTTTTGATAAAGAAGGGAAAGGAAAGGAATGCCACACACATTTTAAATACTTTCTACCTGTGGCCGTGAGATGACTGAAAAATGATGGATGTTAGTGATTTCCGAATGAGCTTGATTTTCTTGCTGCAGACAAGTTAGAGAAAATGTGCATGAGAAGAGCTACCGAGAGATGACTGAGCAAGAAGGGATTGTGTCCATTGAAATACATGGCTTGTGCCTGTTTACTGGTAGACTGTTTCTGTGATGGGAAAAATATATATCTACATTTAGTTATGCATTTTCTCTATAACTATGTGTACATCTAATTAATATAAGTATGTATCTTCATATATACACAGAGCCAGGATAGTGATACATGCATACACACATAAATATAGTAGATAAAACAGATATATAACAGATAAGCTAGTATATATAATAAATGTGTATGTTTATATTTCTTGATGTTCAAATACATTTTCTTTGTAAAGTTACTGATATTGTTATCTTTTACTGGATTTGCCTCCAAATCTTAGTAATATGTTCCCAAATCCACTTAATTCCTTTTATAGTATGTTTCTTTATTCACTGCAAAACAAAATAATGTTACGGTTTTATGCAAGCACGTATGCTCATATCCATATGATGGAACCTTCTCTTTTTCCTCAGACTAACCTCCCTATGTTCTTTTTGTTACTTCAAACCACCCTCTGCACACCTACCTTCTACACCTTCTACACATAGACACACAGAAACAGACACACACACACACACACACACACACACACACACACACACACACCCTGTATTCTGCATATGAATGCAGAGGATAAAACCCCTCATTACTTCCCTTTCTATGTCTGGCTTACATTACTTACTATAAAGATACCAAGATTTATATATTTTTCTAGAAATCTTTCATTTATTTTTGTCACACACTCTAGCATTCTTCATAGTCTCTGAGCTCTATTTAATTTCTTTATAGTTTATAGCTATTAGTTTATTTACTTGCCAAATATGTGTCTCTTTTAGACTGGCTCTAAGATAGAGGAATCAAGGAACTATTTGCCCTACTAATCACATGGAATACAGTTTCCCGTTCAGCCTTTAGTACATGGTAGACTTTAAATAATTATGAATGAATGGATTTCAATGGACTGGTGAATGAAAATGGAGAAATAAATTGAGTAAATCTTTTAAATTATTCTGTATGAAATCTTTTTCCATTAAAATCTAAGGAATAGTTGGATGGGGTTTCTACCATGACAATTAGGGTGTTTGGCCAATCCATCACCAGAGATCCATGGCTAGGCCCCGGGTGGATCTCTGGGAGTCCAATTAGCGAAAATGAGGAGGGTTTATATGAGTGAGAATTGTTGAGACCAATGTTGGATAAAGCACAGGGACAAATAGCCAAAGGAATGGAAACACATGAACTATGAACCAATGGCTGAGGGGGCCCCCAACTGGATCAGGCCCTCTGAATGGGTGAGACAGTTGATTGGCTTGATCTGTTTGGGAGACATCCAGGCAGTGGGACCGGGTCCTGTGCTCATTGCATGAGTTGGCTGTTTGAAACCTGGGGCCTATGCAGGATCGCTTGGCTCGGCCTGGGAGGAGGGGACTGAACCTACCTGGACTGAGTCTACCAGGTTGATCTCAGTCCGTGGGGGAGGCTTTGCCCTGGAGGAGGTGGGAATGGGGGGTGGGCTGAGGGGAAGGTGAGGGGGGCGGGAGGGGGGAGAACAAGGGAATCCGTGGCTGATATGTAGAACTGAATTGTATTGAAAAACAAACAAACAAACAAAAACAAACAAACAAACAAAAACCCCAACTTTTTATGGAATTGTAAAAAAAAAAAAATCTAAGGAATAACCACAGTAGGATTCAATTACAATAAAATTTATTGGGCTGTGACTAGCTAAGCTGGATGGTGGGAACACCCCAATGGATCCACAGTGCAGCCCAATTGAAAATGACTGCTACAGAGGCTTCCTACAAAAATGAAATCTTCTGTCAGAGCTGATCAGGCATTTCCACTGAGATATTCTGAGATTTAAGATTGCAACCATCTATCAGATATTTTGGCTAGTCTATTGACAAAATGCATAGGACAACAGAATTTCAGGGAGAAAAGAATTAATGAGCAGTAAGATCATGTTACATCCCTGAGCTCGCTCTACAGATGGCAAAACTAGGTAGAAACAAATAAAGCCTGGATAATACCTCAGAGAAATACAAGAAGATGTATTCACAAGGTCTTAACATGGTCTTGAACATGGTACTTGACAAAGAGACTTCATCAATGCTTCTGCTCTGGTCATGTCAACAACCATCACACCCCTAGTGGGTGACGCATAGACACATATCAGTAACTACCTGGAAAGCCTTTGTAAACTTATAAAGCAGGTGGACAGTTGAGTTACTCATCAGACAACATAACACTCTATGTAAGCTTGCCAAATGAACAACACATAAGACACGGGACACAATTGGGCTTTATTCTGTACCTTCCCATGGTAATTTGATGGAACCTCTGGGGAGCCTGGGCCATAGTAATTGCTTCTCTCCTGGTCCATTTTGGATTTTCTTATCCTTTTCCACTCATTGAAAGAATGCAACGTATGTCTACTTCTAAATGCAGTTCCTGGTCACACTTATCTACACAAAACTATGCTCTCCACTTGTAACTGATGAAATTCTGTTCTAATGACCTATAGCTACTTTTTAGCAATGAATCATCTTGTATGTAATTTCATCTTGTATATAATTAGAAACCAAAATGCAACTTCAACATGTTTTCTACAAAATTCTTAATGTTGGTGGCTAGAATGTTTTCACTTTCCTTTGGCCTACATAGCAAATATAGTTGAAATGGTACCTCGGACTTTTCAAGTGACGACAATTATCTTTTTCTTGTGTTATCTTTTTAAGTGATGAGAATTGTTTCTTTCTTGCCAACTAGCATGAGCTTATCTGTTATAATTACAGATCTCATCAAACATGTTCCTCTTTATGTGCCTAATAGACCCTCTGAGCAATGATTAAATGAAAGTGAACTCTAACTTTCATTACTAATATGATTATACAAGCAACAGAAATATATTATGATGTTAGCTCACATACTTAGGTATTTTGGGATTCCATAATAATTGATAAATAAACAATATTTATTTACTCATTTCAGCAAAACAAGATTTAACATAACTTTACTTATGGTTTCTGATGCCTTAAATATATTACAAATGTAAAATAATAATAAGTTTCTATTGATTTTCTTCTGAGATGTAATACTTCCCTAGATAAAAGGATAAATAAAACAACTAAAAAGATCTGAAGAACATAAAGTGGGCATAAATAAATTTTACCTTGGATGGTCTTTATAGTTATTAAAAAATCAGGAGTAATTGGCAACTCAAGTCAAATTTTGTAGCTAAGGAAAAAATGATGCTATCTTTATAGGAAGAAAGAATGGTCATACATGCTTGCATTCTAGTGTGTGTCTATGATACACATTTAACAAATTGCTACAGCAATGATTCATTCAGAATACTACTAATTCTAAGTGTCAGCAGCTGGTGCACAGCATTTGGTGTCATTGGAAAGTGATGTAATATTTATAGTATGGGCCTTTTGGGAGGAATCTCAGACACTGGGGTGTGTCCTCCTAGGGGATATTGAGATCCTGTCCTCTCCCTTCCACCTTTACTTCCAAGTCTGAACTTGTCTACCACATTCTCTGGGCATGATAAACCAGTGCCTTACCACAGCCAACAAAAAGTGACTTTGATGACTATGGGTGAAAAAGTGTGAAATTATGCATCATAGTACATCATTCCTATTTAAAACTTGGTTGCCTCAGCTATTATAGTAAGGAAAAGCTTACACAATCATAGAAAGCAACTTCTGAAAGTTAAATTGTCAGCAAAACAAGAACAATCTTAGTCTCTTGTATGGAGCAGAAGGAAGGATCCTGTTTTCATATCCATTAGTTAGCCCGTGTCATCATAGAGCCTTCATCCAGTAACTGATGGAAGCAGATGCAGAAATCCACAGGCAAACACCAGGAGTCCAGTCAAAGAGAGATTCTGCTGAAGAAAGGGAGGAGGGATTGTATGAGCTAGGGGCAGGTGGTCAAGGTCATGGTGGTGAAACCCACAGAGACCACTGACCTGAACTCACATAGGTTTCTTCTCTTATTCAGTTCACTTGTCACATAGACGTGACAAGAGCATCTGCCACATGCTCCACACGTCTCTTGAGGGCCCGATGCTACTAAGCAAGGGGCATCAAGATCATGATGAGGAAACCTACAGAGACAACCAAACCTAACGAGTGGAAACTCATGAACTTTACACCAACAGCTGTGGAGTCTCCAAGGGACTGGACTAGGTCCTCTGCATAAGCAAGGCAGTTTTGTAGCTTGATCTGCTTAAGGGGTCCCCCGGCAGTAGGATCAGAATCCATCCCTGGTACATAAGCTGGCTATTTTTGAGTCCACTACTATAGTGGGACACCTTGCACAGCCTTGATGCAGGGGGAGGGGCTTGGATCTGCCTCTACTGAATGTACCAGGCCCTGAACTACCCATGGGAGGCCTTACTTTGTTGAAGGAGGGAATGGGGGGTGATTTGGGGGCGGGGGGGCTGGAGGGGTGAGAGGAGGAAAGAAAGGGGGATCTGTGATTGGTGTGTAAAAATGAATAAAACAATTTCCTTAATTAAAAAGAACACTGATGCCAGCTTATATTGGAGAAAATGTAGAGTAAGGGGAATATTCTTCCACTGCTGGTGGGAGTACAGACTTGCATAGCCACTCTGGAAATCACTATGGCAGTGTGGTGATATTTTAATTGTGCTGAAATGTGATTTTATTTGTATGTTAATAAATTTTGCCTGGAGATCAGAGGTCACATAGCAAGGTCACATAGCGAGCCATAAGCAGAAGTCCGGTGGTGGTAGCACATGCCCTTAATCCTGATCACCTGGCAGGCAGAGTCTCTTTTTGGTTACGGACACAGCCAAGTGTGGTGACAGAGCCTTTAATCCCAGTAACAACCATAGAGACCTGGAGGTCTGTATAGACAGGCAGTAATGAGGAAGTCATGTGGCTGGGCTTAGAGCCAATGAGAAAGCAGAACAGAAAGGCAATGAAAACACAGGTTACACAGGATGAAGTTCTCTCTGGGGAAGCAACAGCCACAAGGTGGTAAGATAAGGTGGTCATGGCTCTTTGCTAGTGCTCCGATCTCTTTTAACTCGGTATTTGGCTCTGTGTTTCTTATTTAATAAGACTGTTTAGAAATTTGTCTACATGACAGTTTCTCAGAAAATTGGGAATCAATCTACCTCAAGACCCAGCTATACCACTCCTGGGAATATACCTAAGAAATGCTCAATCATACCACAAGGACACATGCTCAACTATGTTCATAGCAGCATTATTTGTAATAGCCAGAATGTGGAAACAACCTAGATACCCGTCAACTGAAGAATAGATAAAGAAAATGTGGTACATATACACAATGGAGTATTACTCAGCTGTAAAAAAAAAAAAAAGAAAAAAAAACCAATGACCTTATGAAATTTACAGGCAAATGGATGGAACTAGAAAAAATCATTCTGATTGAGGTAACCCAGACCCAGAAAGACAAACATGATATGTACTCACTCATAATGGATATTAGGGATAAAGTACAGGATAACCAACCCATAATCCACAATCCCAGAGAGAGTAGATAACAAAGAGGGCCGAAAGAGGGACACATGGATTTCCCTGGGAAGAGGAAATAGAAGAGATCTCCTGGGGGCATTAGTGAGGGGTCAGATGGGGGCATAGGAACATGAAGGGTCAGGTTGGGCAGGTTGGGGCAGGACAGATGTGGAGAGTAATGAGACATCTTGATGGGGGCGCATTTCAGGATTAGGGAGAAACCTAGTGCCAGGGAAACTCCCAGCAATCCACAAGGATGACCCCAGCTAAGACTCCTAGCAATAGTGGAGAGGATGTAATCAGATTAGTGACTACCCTAATTGTCATCATAGAGCCTTTATCCAGTAACCGATAGAAGCACATGCAGAGTTCCACAGCCAAGCACTGGGCTTAGCTCAGGAATTACTGCTGAAGAAAGGGAGGAGGGATCGTATGAGCTGGGGGCGGGTGGTCAAGGTCATGATGGTGAAACCCACAGAGACCACTGACCTGAACTCCTAGGAGCCCATGGACTCTGGACCAACAGTTAGGGAGCCTGCGTGAAACCTACCTGGGCCTTCTGCATGTGTGCGACAGTTGTGTAACTTGGTCTGTCTGTGAGACTCCTAGCAGTGAGACCATGTCCTGTCTCTGGCTCCCTTACCTGGCTTTTGGGAACCTGTTCTTCATGCTGGATTACTCCTCCCAGCCTTGATACATGGGAAGGAGCTTGGTCCTGCCTCAACTTGATGTGCAAGGATTTGTTCATGCCCATGGGAGGCCTGCCCCTTTCTAAATGGAGATGGGGGAGATGAGGATAGGGTGGGGGGAACTGCGGTCTGTATGTAAAATAATGAAAAAAATTAGGTAAAATTTCTTTTAAAAAAGACCTTATTAGAGTAAGTTTAGGTCAAGGTTGAGGTTTAGAAGCTGAGGAAATACATGGATGCTGTACCAAGATGACACATCATACGTAGTTGTCATGCAACCAATACAAGATGACAAGCTGTTAGAAGCTGGCTGTGAGGCTGGAGGATGGTCTAGTGGTCAGGACTCCTGATGTTCTTCCATCTCCCATGTCAAATAATTCCCAACCATTTGTAACTCTAGCTGTAGGGGAACCAACACCTTTGGCTTTTTTTTTTTTTTTTGTATAAATCATTTTCTCTGGTTGACTTATTCATTTTTGAGGTTTTTTTATAGTCTGGATATTGAATATCTGTCAGATGTTTCATAAAGTCCTATTTGACAATTGTTGACCTTAATTCTTGGGCAAATGGAGTCGTATGCAAGAAATTCTTTCATACACCCATACCATGTAGGATACTGCTCATGTCTTCTTATAGAAGTTTCAGTGTTTTATATTTCAGGCTATCCACTTATGTGATCCTTTTTGTTGTTGTATTCCTTCATCTTCATTTTGAATTTCTTTATGTTATTGTATTCTAAATATATGTGCTGAAGCTAAAAAAATAATGAAAGTAATATTTTTTAAGAGATAAAAAGAAAAGAAAGTATCTGTGTGCCTTGATGTCACTAATTTAGGGTACAGGACTATAATACAACATTACCTTTGATAAGCCTTTCATTTTTAACACTGAGAAAACTAATTATATAAAATTTGAAAGAAATTCCTGTGACCTTCTATGAAACATTTCTGGGTTTTAAGAAGTAAGGCATTTGCAGAGGCTCTCACCCAACTATATGTCTAATTAGCTCTTCTGGGTCATTGAGAATGAAATATCTTTCTCAGGATCCAAAACTAAAATTGGAGACTTAATTTCAAATGATAGCCAAAACCTTTCTGATAGAACTTTAGTTTTCAGCATAAAATTAAGTGCTTGAAAATCTGTAGGCAAATTATCATGTTAAATCATAGGCACCTGTCAATGTTTTAAAATAGTCCACTGCAGGCTATTGAGATTATAAGAGAGATAACTCTGGATATCCTTTTCATAAAGTATGAAAAGAACAGAATTTGAAACAAGGTAAATACTGTAGGCACACCAGGGTCAGTTTCTTTAAGACACAACATTACTGTGTATTTTATATATAATAGTATGTATTTTAATATATACAGAAAGAAATTACTTTGAAAAAAAGTGTCTGCTTGTGGAATGGAATAAAATCTATTTGTGGCTTTGTGAAGATAATGGTCCTATACCTATCAGCATAAATTCTTCACCAGCAGAGTATTAATAGCACAGACATATATTCTTGTAATTTCATAAAAAGTATTCATTGGAACACACTATGTAACAATTTGTTTAACTGAGTTGTAATCTGACTGGACATAATGTCTTGTATTTATTAAGTATGATGACTCATTTATGGTAGAGAAACTTTGCCATCAACTTAAATGTTCATCAGTGGAATTTCTGTAAAAGAAATAATTATATAGCACTTAACACATATCAATCCCAATTACAATCACAATGGACATTATTTTTTCAGTGCCATTTTGTTGCTTATCTTATCTGAGAATGTGCTTCTCAAAATGAACTGAACTAACACAGGTCTCTGTCAATTTGGTCATATGAAGTTTTGGGTGGCAGGTGTAATTCTAGGCTTTTCTGATTCTTATGGTTGATTATCACTCTCTACACAAAATCTTTGTGGATTTTTTTTTGTTTGTTTGTTTGATGCTGATTTCTTTTGGGAAATAAACTGTAACCAGCAGAGTATATTTTCTTTCGTGTTTACTTGAGTATTCTATTGGTGATATACAGATCACACCTCACACGCTTTGATATTCATATCATGGGACTGAGCACATGTCAACACTACCAATCGTCATGTGTGTAAAGTAATGGAGCCAGGTTGAACACCCAGGAGCAGCAAACCCAGCAGGTGGGGTTCTTAACTACTTTGGGCTCTACAAAGTTCTAGCACTAGGGGGCAGTAGGGTGGTGTTAACATGTGCCTTCTGTGCTTCTGTCCTACTGTGCAGCTTCAGAACTATTCAGAGGAAGAGAGTCCACCAGCAGAAAGGAAATTGTCATGCTAAGTTCTACTTTTAAAGTGCTCTCTAAATGATCTGGTGTTGAATACTTCAATAAAAATTTCCAACAAAGTTAAAAATAATCTCAATTGCTTAATGTTTTGGAATTCTCGGGTTTTACTAAATAAAGTAGTATATTAATTGATGTGAAACAATGAAAAGAGAAGGTTTTATTTGATTGTTGGCCAATATTTAAAACATTGTATGCACATGTTTATTTTCAAGAAATCACATTTTATAAGTTATAGAGTTACTCCTTCCTTTTATACAATATATTGAAAGGATAAAATTATTGCAACAGAGAAACAAGTTGGTTTCCAAGGAAGAAGAGACCTTGCCACTATAGAACCTGCTCGATGTTCAGATTAAGTTGTTTAAATACAGCTTTAGTTTGTAGAAATGTGTACCAGATGTAAACATTTCACTATATTCATCTGTCTTAGTCAGGGGTTCAATTACTATGAAGAGACACCATGACCATGGCAACTCTTATAAAGAGGAATATTTAATTGAGGTGGCTTACAGTTTCAGAGGTTTAATCCATTATAATCATGGCAGGATATGGCAGCATGCAGGCAGACATGGTTCTGGAGAACGAGCTGAGAGTTAATAAGTCTTGATCTTCAGGCAACAGGAAGTGAACTAAAACACTGGGTGTGGCTTGAGCATATATGAGACTTCAAAGCCCACTTCCACAGTGATGCAATTCCTCCAACAAGACCATACATACTCCAACAAAACCAAACTTCCTAACAGTGCCACTTCCTATGAGCTTGTGAGGGCAATTATATCCAAACTATCACATTACACTCCCTGTCCTTCATAAGCTTGTAACAATACAATAATGCAAAATGCCTTTAGCCCAACTTCAAAAGTTCCCACAGTCTATCACAGTCTCAACAATGTTTTAAAGTCCAGAGTTCAAAGTCTTCTGAGGTTCATGCAATCTCTTAAGTGTAATCTCCTATAAAATCAAAATAAAAAACCAGATCACATACTTCCAACATATAGTGGCATAAGATATAAATTAACATTCCAAAACATAGGGCAGTGAAAATAGTGAGGAAATACTGGAACAAAGCAAGACAAAAAAAGCAAATGGGAAAACACCAAACTACATTTTTGTGTCTGATGTCAAAATGCTCTTCAGATCTCTAACTCCTTTCATCTTTATAGACAGTAACATACTTCTTAAGCTGGTTCCATTTCTTATTAGCAGTTATCCTGTGGCTCTCACATCTTCAAGATCATGAGGTCTCTAAGGAAATCCAGGCTTCAACTTCAAAACTTCACACTATGACCTCTGTAGGCCTCCATTCAGTGGCACCCCTGACATATGCTTGGCCTTAGCAGTTTTCCCTATTTAAGAGGAGGCTCCATAGCTCCTGTTTCTATCATTAAAACCAGAACCATGCAGCTAAAGTTGCCAAGTTTTGCTGCTTGCTAGAGCTTGAAACATGGCTCCCTTGTCCAGTTACATCTTCATGAATTTTCTGGTTTTGATGGTTTTCTTTACTGCCTAAGCTTGGCTGTCCTGAAACTTGATCTGTAGACCAGGCTGACCTCAAAGTCAGAGATCTGCCAGCCTCTGCCTCTGGAGTGCTGGAATTAAAGTTGTGCACCACCACACCTTACTCTAAGCTTTTCTTTCTTTCTACAAGTTGGAAACTTTGCTGGGTGTGATTTTGCCCTGAGGTCCCACTCCCTTTATTTTATTTCTTAATCTGTTTAGTTCTTTGAACCCAAGACTTAGCTCCATTTCTCTTCCTGGTGCTTGTTTTCTCCTCAAATTGTACATTTAGTATTTTTCCTTGCTCAGTTTGCTACTTTTCATTATAAATTCAATAGAGTTACCACTAGTAACCAACCACAAGACAGAGTCTATACTAGGCAGTTTTGAAATTTCCTCTGCCAATGGAAGTAATCAAAATCTCCTCACTTTAGCCTCAGGCAAACTCTTTTGACAAGGGCAAAAAGTAGCCATTTTCTTCATCAAAATGTCACAAAAAAAATCTCTAGGCAACATAATAAAATTCTTCTCCTCTGAAACCTCTTGAGCCAGTTTCCCTTCCCTCCCCAGTTAAAATCATTCTCAACAGCATTCTCTTCCATACTTCCACTAGGTTAGCCCATCAAGCAATGCTTAAAGCATTCCATTGTTTTCCTATCCCAAAGGACCAAAGTTCAATTTCCTCTAAGCAAATATGTGGTCAGGCCTATCATAGCAATCCCCTACTTCCAGTTCCAACTTCTGTCTTAGTTAGGATTTCAATTTCTGTGAAGAGACAGCATTCAGAGAATTTCAGAGGTTTAGTCAATTAGCATCATGGTGGGCTATGCAGGCACACATAGTGCTGGATAAGGAGACAAGAGTCAATGCATCTTGATCCACAGGCAACAGAAAGTGAACTGAAACATTGAGCTTGGCTTTAAAATATCTGTGATTTCAAAGTCCTCTTCTAGAGTGACACAATTCCTCTAACAAGACATACCTACTCCAACAAAGCCACACCTCCTAATAGTGACAGTCCCTATGAGCTTATGGGTGCCAATTACATTCAAACTACCACAGCATATTTAAAACTTAGATACATGCATGTTGGATAATGCCTAGGCATTTTAGTTTTAATGCTCAATGTTTTACCTATAATTGTAGTGTAGGTGTAGTGTAGTCATGAACTGTATGAAAACTAAACAACCCACAGGAACTCTACTCCTTAAAAGTCAACATACAGTAGGGTAACACACACACACACACACACACACAATTATAAAATTAAACAAATCTTTGGAGAATAATCTTTCAGAAATACTAAAAATAAATATACAAGATTTATAATAATATTTACTCTATAGTTACTGTATTGAGTGCTGTTTTGAAACATTGCTACCAAAGTACTGAAGAATTCTTTGATAGCTGAATTGTATTTCTGGGTACCCTATCTTGTCACAAAAATTAAGCAGAAACTTATTTGTATTGTGGTGGCTCAAATTACTCAGAGTCCAAGAATCTGAGCTTGCTTTACCCAGCAGGGCTGCATAAGGGGATGATTTGACCATGGTCGTGGTTACTAGGTGTTTGGAAGGGTCTGCATTTGGCTGTGTGGTGTGCTTTGATCTAGCAAGGAGAAGGTCTTTTGCCCTGCCCCTTGGCATTGTTTAAAAAAAGCCCTTTTGGAAAGGCAGAAGAGGCCATTGGGTATTGACCCTGGTCCTCCCAAAGCTGTTCTGTGTTTCTGTCTTTTTCCTCTTTGCTATCCTTCTATCTAATATTTTCTTACCCCTCTCTCCTCCTCATAGGAGCTGGCCTCCCACAGATGGCGTCAGAACTTGGGAACTGGGTGCAGAGGAAACAAGTGAGAGTAGGGAGCACCGTAGAAGTTGTGTAGTTGTGAATTAAGGTTGGGTGGTGGTATTTTAATCTTCGGGAGTAAAATTGTAAATATAAAGCAAAGTTCAAGTTAGGCTGCCGCAAGTATCTTTCTCTGTCTCTATCTATGTCTCTGTTTCTCTCTAAAGTTGTAAAAAAGTTCGATGAAGTTTAGTTTGAGAAGTGTAGGCTTAGGTTTATTAGGGTAGGAGAAGCTTTAGGTCTAGGGATATGGTGAAGGTTTTACCAAGGGTAAGAGCAGATTTTCCTGAGCGGGACCTTGCTGTGGGATAGTCTATATGTCAAATTACTCTGATTGGTCAATAAATAAATCACTGATTGGCCAGTGGCTAGGCAGGAGGTATAGGCAGAACAAGGAGGAGAATAAAGCTGGGAAGTGGAAGGCTGAGAGAGAGACACTGCCAGCCGCCACGATGACAAACAGCATGTGAAGATGCCGGTAAGCCACGAGCCATGTGGCAAGGTATAGATTAATGGAAATGGATTAATTTAAGCTGCAAGAACAGTTAGCAAGAAGCCTGTCACAACCATACAGTTTGTAAGCAATATAAGTCTCTGTGTTTACTTGGTCGGGTCTGAGCGGCTGTGGGACTGGCAGGTGAGAGAGATTTGTCCTGACTGTAGGCCAGGCAGGAAACTCAAGCTATAGGACCTGGGATGCACAAAGCAGCATCAAGGACCTAGCAGCCACTGTGAATTTAGCCCCCACCACAAACAGCAAACAGAAGCATGCTGCTGCCCCAGCCAGGTATCAGCAGCTGAGACCTGTGGGACCTCATAGCTTCCCAGGCAGCAGATGCCAAGAGCCAGTGAAAGCAGCAAGGGTCTGGAAGTTTTCTTCTGTGAAAGAGTTGTGGTGGGGGAATGCAGTTAGCCAGCCAGAGAGATATGGCTGGAGGATACACTCAACCTTGACAAGCCAAGCAGAGATGCCACACTGTGAGAGAGACAAATGGCAGGCTGCAGTAGGGGCTAGGAGAGGACAGCAGAGAGAGTTCCTGGCAGCCAGAGATGCCACGAGAGAGGATAACGTTGAGCAGCGGTGAGCCGTGGAAGTTCTGCAGAGAGACTGTTGCCCTGGAGAGAGAGGCTGCATTAGCCGCATGAGCAGAAGCAGAGGCAGAGTCGTGCACCTACCTTGGGAGTGGCATTCAGCTGTGCAAGCAGGTCAGTGCATGGAGGAAGACTCCCAGCAAAGCAGATAAAGGAGCAGGGGGTTCAGCGGCCATGAGGAACTGGGGCTGGGTTTTCTCCCAGACCCGAGGTGCTGAGCGTGGGTAGTGGGACCCTTGGAAACCATAGTTCATAGCAGCTAGATTTCCTCCCTTGAGCTCCAGTCGCACAAGGCAGTTGAGAGCCCTTGAGGCCTCAGGACTGGGATTGTAAAAGCCAAAATGCAACTAAGCCAGCAGCCAAAGGTGTAGCTTCTGTTTGCTGGCTGTGCAGAGAGTTTTTGTTTGTTTGTTTGTTTTTTCCCTTTAAGCATTTTATTTATTTATTTATTTATTTATTTAGATTTGACATCTTAGCTTTTAATGAGATATATCTATATATATGTATATACATGGTACATCTGTCATCATTTTTTTCTTTCTTTTTTTTAATTAAGAAAATTTTTTCATTCATTTTACACACCAATCAAAGATCCCCCTCTTCCCTCCTCCTGACCCCCCAAGCCTCCCCCTCCAACCCATCCCCCAATCCCCTCCACCCCGACAAGAATGCAAGGCCTCCCATGGGGAGGCACATTCAGTAGAGGCAGGTCCAAGGCCCTCCCCCTGCCTCAAGGCTGCATGAGGTGTCCCATCACAGGTAGTGGGCTCCACAAAGCCCACTCATGCACCAGGGATGAATTCTGATCCTACCGCCAGAGGGCCCCCCAAGCAAATCAAGCTACACAATTGTCTCGCTGTGCAGAGGGCCTAGTCCAGTAGCATGTAGGCTCCACAGTCACTGATCCAACTTTCATGAGTTCCCTCTAGTTTGGTTTGGTCATCCCTGCATATTTCCCCATCATGATCCTGATGCACTTGCTCATAGAGTCCCTCTTCTCTCTCTTTGACTGGACTCCTGGAGCTCTGTCTAGTGATTGGTTGTGGATCTCTGCATCTGCTTCCATCAGTCATTGGAGAAAAGTTCTGTGATGACAGTTAGGGTATTCACCAGTCTGATCTCTGGGGCAAGCCAGTTCAGTTCAGGAAGCCTCACCACTATTGCTAGTAGCCCAGGCTGGGGTCATACTTGGTGATTCCTGGCAACTTCCCTAGCACCAGGTTTTTCTCTATCCCCATGATGTCTCTCACTATCATGGTATCTCTTTCCTTGCATTCCCCCTCCCTTCCTGTTCCAGTTCAACCATCCAATTTCCTTATGCTTTCATCCCCCTATCCCTTACCCTCCATTAGCCACTCATCATCCCCAGTTTACTCATGAAGATCTCATCTATTTCCCCTTCCCAAGGTAGTCCATGCGTCCCTCTTTGGGTCTTCCCTGTTAGTTAGCTTCTCTGGATTTGTGGGTTGTTGCCTGATTACACTTGCTTTATGTCTAGTATCCACTTATGTGTGGGTACATACTGTGTTTGTCCTTCTGAGTCTGGGTTACCTCAATCAGGATATTCTAGTTCCATCCATTTGCCTGCAAATTTCATGATGTCATTGTTTTTCTCTGCTGTACATTAGTACTCAATTGTGTATATGTACCACTTTTTCTTTATCCATTCTTCAGGTGAGGGGCATCTAGGTTGTTTTCAGGTTCTGGCTATTACAAATAATGCTGCTGTGAACATAGCTGGGCATGTGCCCTTGTGATATTATTGAGTATTCTTTGGGTATATGTATAGCTGGGTCTTGAGGTAGATTGATTCCCAATTTTCTGAGAAACTGCCATACTGATTTCTAAAGTGGGTGTACCAGTTTGCACTCCCATCAACAGTGGAGGAGTGTTTCCCTTGCTCCACATCCTCTCCAACATAAGCTGTCTTCAGTATTTTTGATATTTGTCATTCTGACAGGTATAAGATGGTATCTCAGAGTAGTTTTTGTTTGCATTTCCCTGATGACTAAGGATGCTAAGCAATTCCTCAAATGTCTTTTGGCCATTTGAAATTCTTCCTTTGAGAATTCTCTGTTTAGCTTTATAGCCCATTTTTTAATTGGATTGATTGTTATTTTGATGTCTAGTTTCTTGAGTTCTTTATAAAGTTTGGAGATCAGCCCTCTGGCAGATGTGGGGTTGGTGAAAATCTTTTCCCATTCTGTAGACTGTCATTTTGTCTTATTTACTGTGTCCTTTGCCTTACAGAAGCTTCTCAGTTTCAGGAGGTCTCATTCAGAAAATGGAAAGATCTTCCATGCTCATGGATAGGAAGGATTAACATAGTAAAAATGGCAGTCTTACCAAAAGCAATCTACAGATTCAATGCAATCCCCTTCAAAATCCCAACTCTTCACAGACCTGGAAAGAACAATACTCAACTTCATTTAGAAAAACAAAAAACCCAGGATAGGTAAAAGAATCTTGTACAACAAAACCACTTCTGGAGGCATCACTATCCCTGACATCAAGCACTACTATAGAGCTACAATAATAAAAACAGTTTGGTATTGGCATAAAAATTGACATGTGGACCAATAGAATGGAATTGAAGACCCTGACATTAACCCACACACCTATGAACACTGAGTTTTGACAAAGAAGCCAAAACTGTACAATGGAAAAAAAAGAATACATCTTCATCAAATGGTGCTGGCATAACTGGATGTCAACATGTAGAAGATTGCAAATAGATCCATATCTATCACCATGCACAAAACTCTAGTCCAAGTGGATCAAAGACCTCAATATAAAACCAGTTACACTGAACCTGATAGAAGAAAAAGTAGGAAATCATCTTGAACGCGTTGGCACAGGAGACCACTTCCTAAATATAACACCATTAGCACAGACACTGAGAACAACAATTAATAAGTGCAGAGAGTTTTTTAGGAGAGCTCTTGGCAGCTCAGTTACTATGGCAGTCACCTTAACTCTGAGGCAAGATTCTTAGGAAAAGACTGCCATAAATTGCTGCTGTAACTGTGAGGGAAGTGTCCGCAATTCTTATTTGAACTAGGGTTGCCTTCAGAGGAGCTTTAAGACTGGTATCAGAAAGCTTTCAGTGGAACTCTAAGACTGGTGTCAGAAAGCTTTCAGTGGAACTTTAAGACTGGTGATGGAACTGTCTTTTTGACTTAAGAAATTGGATGAACAGGAGTGGTTCAATTACAGTGGGACAATTTTGAATTTATTCATGCATGTAGACTCTATCAAGTGTAATTACTTATAAATTGTTTTGTGTATACATATATGCTTTATTAACTGTGGTGATTCATGAAATGTTTGGGTGAAAAATGGAACTCTTTATGGAACTGTTATATAGGAATGGATGGAACTAGTTTTGGGTAAAAATGAAGAAGTGTGAGATTTTTCTAACTAGGCTCAAGATGAAGCTTAAAAGAAACTATAAAGAAAGGGGAGAGTAAATATTCCTCAATCTCTTTAATTTAAAAAAATATTTTCTTGTCCCTTGAGTGGATTAATGTGAACTTATGTTAATGTACCCTATGTGTTGTATTAAGAAGTTGCTTTTGGATGTTCATTAAAGTTTATGCTTTTGGATGTAAGTTTGTAAAAGTTATAATTGTATATGTTAGAATCATGTTAACTTGTTGATATTGGTAAGCTGCTGGTTTTGTGAAGCTAAGGAAGTCTTTAGGTTTGATGCAGTTGCATCAAGAATTTACTAATTTATTTGATGTAGTTGCATCAAGAGTTTATTAATTAAAAAAAAGGGCTTGGTGAAGCTGAGGCTGCTATAGACATCTTAGACCCATTCAAAAATGACATTCTATCTTGGTCATCCTCTACTTCTTTACTGGGATGTGTTGTAGCCCTAAGGAACAAGTGTACCGATATAATTATTCTAGCTACTTGCAAGCTCTTAGTAGAAAAGCTGATTCAGATCTGCATGGAGTTAAGCTCTGTACCCTCACTTGAGATTTACATTATTAAGGAGGGGAATTTGTAGAAGCCCAAATTACTGAGCTTGCTTTGCCCAGCAGGGCTGCATAAGGGGATGATTTGACCACGGGCAGGGTTACCAAGTGTTTGGAAGGGTCTACACTTGGCTGTGCAGTATGATTTGATCTAGCAAAGGGGAGGTCTTTGCCCTGCTCCTTGGCATTGTTATAAAAAGCCCTTTTGAAGATGCAGAAGAAGTCATTGGATTTTGACCCAGGGCCTCCTGAAGCTATCCTGTGTTTCTGTTTTTCTTCTTCTCAGCTAGGCCTATCATTCTATCTAACAGTTTCTTATCCTTTACCCATTTGTTTTTTAAATAGAGAGAGAAAGAAGACAGAAGACTTGGAGTTGTGTGGGTGAGGAAGTGAGGATGTTCTGGGAGGAGGCAGATGAGGAAAGACAATGATTAGAATATATTGCATAAAAAATATTTTCAGTTAAAGAAATAAAAAGGATAATTAGACAAAAAATGACCAAAGTAGTTTCATAATAAAGAATAAAACTATGAGAACTGGATGTAACATTTTGTAGTTTTCTGGATACTTCATCAAAACAAAAGTAAAGCTCCACAAAGTCAGATCCTCATGACTTAATTTATATCCACATGGAATATAAAAGAAAAAGGACAAAACTGAAGTCTGTGCATAGCACACTCATAAGAGCCTACCTTAACACATTTAATTAAAGAGTTTTATTTCATTGTAAATTAAAAATTAGTGTCAGAAGGATGTTTTGTGAATTTTCCCATTTTCTTAGATTTCACCATCTAGTGTCACTGAACACAGTGAATCTCCATCTGATTTATAATGAGACAGCATTTGCAGGAAGGTTTAGCCAAATTCTCAAACAAACAAATGGATACCATAGCATCAACAAACCAATAATTTTCTTAACCTAAAATTTCTATAGCTAGCGTATCTCAGAGTCAAAACCATCTAATTAAAGCTCAATTAAAATGCAAATTATAAGGCAGCATAATATTTGCTTATACACATAAAAGTTTAAATGGTACCTATTTCAGGTGATAGAAATGTTAATTAGCTTGATTGTATGTGCTGATCACTTCCAAAGTATACACATGTCAAAGCATGTACACTTTAAATATATACACATTTTTGTGAATTACATATATCTCTACATGCAAAAATCTAGTGTGCATGAAAGGAATGAATCATATTCAGTTAAATTTTCCAATTATTATGTTACACTTGTGTAAGTTTGTTCAACACTGGATAATTTCACCATCATCACACTGGAGTAGCCAAACCTACTCATCAACTCTATGTAGTTATAAGAAAGAGTCAAGCAGTATTTATTAATTCTCCTTACAGCATCTTAGCTGATGAGGAATAAAATAAATAACATTAAACAATTTATTACATTTTTATTTATTTAATGGGGGACATAGGCATTCCGAAGATGCTCTTGTCAAGGTCAAGAGACAGCGTGTAGGAGTTGGCTTGGTTCTCTCTTTTCACTCTGTGGATCTCTGAGATTGCATTCTGGCCATATGGCTTAGTGGCCAGTACCTTCATCTGCTGAGCCATCTTGGTGGCAGAAAAATAAATCCCTCTGACAGATATCTCTCAGACAACTTCAATGGTATAACCATTCATTCAAATCACCTAAATCATTGCAATAAAGGTGGGGTGCATGTGATTGTTTTGTGCATCCTGGACTTTTGCAAGGACTGTTGATGTATTAAGTGCTAACCTATCTTCGTGTATGTTACTCCTTACCATTTCGCCTGTAGACCCCAAGAAATTATATGTTCACTTACAGATTATTCTCAGTAGAAAAGAATCAGACAGTTATACTTTTTCCATTTGCCTATTGGACAATAACTATTAACCAAATTTCTTTCCATTTGTAAGTTATAAATCTCATTATAAAATACATGATTGTTATATTGGTTATTTTTCAATTTGTTTGAGGTTGTTGTTTTTTTTCTTTTGAAAAGATTCTAACATTAAGTTGGGTGGGTAGAATCTAGGAGGAGTTGTGAAATGGGAAGAGGAGTTGTGAAATGGGAAAAATATGATCAACATAGATTTCCTAAAAATGAATTTAAAAAAGACATTGTTCTACATAGCAAATTCCAGGACAGGGAGAGCTATGAAGGGGGACCCTGTCTCAAACAAAGCAACACAACCAGAAAGAAAAATATTCCATAAGTTACATTGATTTGGACATGCTTAGGCTTCAGAGTATGGCATACTAATTAGGTATGTTGTTCATTTACTTTTGCCAAAAAGGTCATGTTCAGTTTTGATAATGTGTCTGAATTCTCAATGCCATGATCTCAATGTTTCCCTCTTTCTAACCAGGAAGCTCCCAGGTTTGATCATTAGGTCCCCATGATTTGTAACACACACACCTGTTCACTGTGAAGGATATGGTCATGGGTCAGGAACCCAATTATTATCAAATTCTTCCTCAGAACTGCCAGAGAACAGCAGTGTGTTTTCAGTCATCTAACAAGAAGATAGACAGTTGCCAAGTGTTTATAATGGAATGATTTGTAGTGGTTTCACTTTTAGCTCATTGTTTTCTCGAGACATGTATCTTCCCATTACAGTCAGCTAATTATGTTTTGAATTGCTCTTCTTGCTTTGAGCCAAAATATATTCTTTTTCCTTGCATTTTGAAAATGAATCCAGCTCGGCTCTTGTGCTCACTTTCAGAAACTATGATGCCGAACATAACCAGAGAAGTGCTTTTATTGCTCCCAAGGGATTTCCTTTCTGATTAAAAATTAAAGGTAGGAAGATTTGTCTCCTTTTAACTGAAAATAATGCTTTCTTTTCTTAGGTTTTAGTGATAATGAGTCAGTATGGCAATTTCCCACTATAAATAAGCTACTATAGAGTAACTGAAGTGACAGTGCGGATTAAAGAAATTAAAATCACATTCTATGTGCAAAGTAAAGTTTTTTGATATGGATTTACACTAAGATTTAATCAACAAATGCTTGTGGATATCTACTGCCTACACAGAACTACGCAGCTGGAATGTCACACATTCAGCTTGTAAAATAGAAAGTATTTTGTTCCAATGAAAATGAATTCTGCAGTGAATCTTCTAGGTCTGTGAATAGAAAATGAAGTGTCAGTTTGCAGAAGGAAATCAAGGTGACAATGCTTGGGGAAGTCTCCTAGGGAACAAAGTCATCACTGAAAGAGTAAGGTCATAAAATGAAGGGATTTTTTGCCAAAAGGTATTTTATCAAAAAAGGAACGCTTAAGCATGCCTCACAACACCGTCCTGTAATCTCAGTTACTCAGGAGACTGAAGTGGAATGATTATAATTTCAAGGCTGGAGCAGGTTACCAACTGGGCTCAAGGCCAGCTTGGGCAACTCAGTGAGAAACAGCCTCAAAACAGAAAGCAAAATTATGGAGGGCTATATTATGTTTTCAGTGGTAAAGTGATTTCCTCTCATCCAGAAGGCACAATGTCCTAGCTTTACTCTCCAGAGGTGGCTTTTTGTTTGTTTGTCTGTTTGTTGTTTGATTTTTTGAATGCCTGACTTAGGACAGGATAATAGAAAGTATCCTTGGTAACAAACATCCATGAAAGGTACCTGGCGATTCTAGTTTTTGCTCACACATCTACCTACCTTTTCTCAAGAGATCTACTCTATCCCTTAAGAAAAAAATGCATACAAATAAAAACATAACAATTAAAATGCTAAATTTAGCTTTAGAGTCTACTAATTTAACCTCATATTTGACAGGTGTATTTGGCCAAGCACCTGTAAATATTCATGGCAATAACTTATCTTTTAAGATATTTGATTATTTTCCTGCTTTTAAAACTTTATTGTATTATCAAAAGATATTGGATAAAAATTTAGTGAAAAATACAAATATAAAATTTATTGTTGGAGCCTTTCATACATATGTGAGTGTATTGACTGAACTCACACCATCCCTTCTCTTCCTACACCTCCCTTTTTCCTCATGAAGATCTTTTCCTTTTCAAGTGTATGTGCTCTTTTTAAGCACACTAAGTCCACATGGTGTTACCAGTGTGTGCACAAGCCATCTGTTGTGGCACCGGCAACAGTCTATCAAAGATGGCACCCCTAAAGCTTCTTTTGTGCAGTTTGTGACAATTAATTCAGAAAATAAGACCCTACAGTGCTTAGAACTAAATTGACTGTTGGTGTAAAACCACCTCCCTTCAAGGCTCAGGGCTCATCACAGATGAGGGGACCGGACAGGTATAAGAGCCTTCACATTGCCAGGCGGTGGTGGCGCACGCCTTTAATCCCAGCACTCGGGAGGCAGAGGCAGGCGGATCTCTGTGAGTTCGAGGCCAGCCTGGGCTACCAAGCGAGTTCCAGTAAAGGTGCAAAGCTACACAGAGAAACCCTGTCTTGAAAAAACCAAAAATAAAAAACCTTTACATTTATGCTATCTCACCAATAGTGTACTTTCCGTGCAGGCACAGTAGAAAGACAATCGTTTTGGCTGCAGATGCAGTTAATGGAAATGGGGTGGTTTCAATACTATTGCCAAAACTAAGTGTTTAAAAGCAGCAGTATTGAAATGTAATTTTCTATCATAAAGTTCTCTTGAAAGTACATAATTCAATATTTTTAGTAGCGCTTATCATCATATAATTGTCAAATATTTTCATCATCCTCAAAAGAAGTACTGTATTCTTAACCATATTCTTGAAATCTGCCCTGATATAATCAACCCATTATCAGCTCTCTACATCCATGACATTTCATATAAATGAAGTATTGTATAGTACGTAATCTTTTATGACTGGCTTCTGGCAGTACATAAGTTTAGGTTAACATTCTTCGCTACTGCTGAATTAACATTTCATGATATAAATATGCCACATTTTTAATCCATTTATCAGTTGATGAGTATTCTAACTATTATGAATAATACTATAGATGATCTCTGAAGAAACTAAGTAAAATAGAAAATCATACACTATTTCCTTTTATGAAACATTTTTATAGTAAAGTTTTAAAATTGACGAGTCACAGAATAGTGTGAAGAGTGGATTTGAAGCAGAAGTCAGAAGTTTATTGTTAGTGGGCATCTTGCTTCAGCTGAGGCCCGACTAAAATGGAATGAACTCATGGGAACTCTGAGAACTATGACTCACTGAATATCTCACACTACCACATGAAGAGGGTAGATTTATACTAAATCTCCTTTCTCAAGTAAATTACTTTTAAATGTGTGTCCATATGAATACTTTTGCTTATATGTCCATCACTGTTAGTAAGGATTTAGTTTGTACACTGTGATGGTTTGAATGAGAATGGCCTCCATAGGCTCATCTATTTGAATGCTTAGTCACCAAGGAGTAGCACTATTTGAAATGATTAGAAGGATAAGGAAGCACAATTTTGTTAGAGTAGATGTTGCCTTGGTGGCAGAAGTATGTCCCCGGGAGTGGGCTTTGAGGTTTCAAAAGCCAGGCTAGGCCAAGCATCTTTGACTCTAGGCCTGTCTGACTGTGGGTCAGAATGTAGCTCTCATCCTCTGTTCCAGCACTGTACTCTTGCCATGATGATAATGTAGTAATCCCCTGAAATGGTAAGCAAGCCACTTTCTTTTATAAGAGTTGTCTTGGTTACGGTGTCTCTTCACAGCACTAGGATAGTGACCAAGACAGATACTATAGTTTGGTACAGAATTGGTGGAAGCAATACAGAACTATTGTGGGCTTGGGAGAATTCATTAGAGGAAAAGATATCAAGAGCATCCTGGAATGAGCACACGTTTTCCCCAGGTGTCCTGACACTTGATAATTTGTTTCATTCAAAAGGAATAGTTAATAGAAAATAGAGCCTAAAAAAATCCTTTAGCATATTGTGCTTTATTGGTTGATAGACAGCTGCATCCACAGTGCATAGGCTCTTCAGTGGTATCAGGGCAACATTTATATACAATGAAATTGTATATTCTCAGTAGGAAACAGATATAGAAGGCTGAACTGTAACAATAAACACCCCACATAGATAATTTATAAGCTATTACTCTGCTGATCATATTCATGAATCTGAGTAAGTCTATGAAGCTTAAAAATTCTATGATATACTTAGAAGTCAAAGGAGTTTTATGCCACAGAGTTTTTGGCAATATTTTACAATCCTTTTCTAATTACTTAAGAACAAAGACGTTTCTAAAGGGACTTCTGCAGTTCCAAAACCATCTAAATGTGGATTTAATTTGGGTGCCGAATTAGTTACTTTTTCAACTGCTACAATTAAATACCTGGTAGGAGGAAGCTTATGGTAGGAGAATTCTGCTGGATGACAATTCAAAGGGATATGCTCCATCATGATGGGGAAGGCCTGGCAGCAGGAGCAGGAGATTGGCTGGTCACATTGTACCCAAGACCAGGAAATCAGAGTAAGAACACCAACTTATGCCCAATAGAAAACCTAAAGCCCCACCCACACAGTGATTCACCTCCCCCAGCAAATTCCCACTTCTCAAAATGTCCATAGGTTTCTTAAGCAACAGCATCAGCTGCACAGTGACTGCTTCAATCCATGAGCCTATGGGAGACATTTCACGTTCAAACAACAAGTGCAGAGAATGATATATAAGAGATGCATTCACGAACCACTAAAGAGGTGAGATTTCCTGTACATATTAATGTACCTCAAGATGTGGCAGAGAGATAGTTTCTAATTTTATACAAGAGCCCAAATTATCTTTTAATTTTCATCTACTCCACAATTTCACATCCTCCTTGAGTTTTCATTCCTGCAAATAATTAATTTAACACTTAATATTAAGTTTTGAAAGTTGCCACATTAGAATTCCAGTCACTTTGGAGAAGACATTAGAATGAATCTTTCATTTCTCCAAAGAGCAGTTCAGGCAATTGCTGCAATACAAAATCCTCCTAATGTGATCATTTTGTGTGGTAATAATATTGTAGAAATACCACCATTCATATGTGATCTTTACTGCTAGGTGCTAGGTAAATATAGCTCTAAAAGTATTTATTGGGGGGGCTGACTCCAATTAAATGAACAGAATTGTAGTTCTCATTATTTTATGAACAACAATAATATTGCTGATAATGTTCATAGTGTTTACCTTATTCTGCCATTTTTAAAGTTGTTTGGGTTCTTGACAAAATTATATAAAATATATATGAGGTCTGATGACCTTGGTTAAAGTCTTATCTGTGTGACCTTTGTTAATCGACTATGTTCTCAGATTCAGTGCTGGCTGATATATGAATGAGGTTAAAATGATCTTTGACTTTTTCTCTTGACTACAAACTGGCACACGATAGATAATGCATTCACATTTTTCTTGTGAGTTCCATTACAAATTTAAAATAAATCCAGTTCCAGTCAATATGAATGACATTTATAGAATAAATGAGTATTGAAATAGTTTAAGCCATGGTATTTTTTTGTTTTAAAAGTCTTAGAACCAACTGATTAGACTACTGGCCTGATTTTCAGTGGTAAATAATGAGCACCAAAAATAAAATTATTTTACTGTAAGATAGTTACATAAAAAGTACATATTTTAAATCATTGGTTATTTTAATGTCAGTGATAACATTATTAAACGTTGATTAAAACTACTGTTAAAATTAGAGTGTTGTCCAGACAGTGGTTCAGGTTTGGATATAAGTTAAATGCACTGCAGATAATAATGTTGGGCACTATTGAGGAAGGGAGCACAGTGTGAAATTGTAAGCTGGTGTTTATGTTCTATTTGAATATTAATGACATCTGTTAAACTTTTGCATTAAACAGTTTTATTATGATCCTGTTTAATTGGATTAGACCATAACAGGTCAGTGCAGTCATGTGTGTTTTGAAGAAGCAAATGAGAAAATATGTATTTTTTTTAATTTGTATTTAATTTTGAAATTGTATTTTAATTACAATATTTCCCCCTCCCTTTCCTCCCTCTAAACCATCACTTAAATTTGGAAAATCTGTGTTAAAGATTAAAATTGTCTAACTTTCTCTAATTAGAAATTTCAGTGCACTGAAACATAATTGTTTGGATGCTTGAAGTTTTCTGAAAATAAGAAGGAAAAAATCTTCAGGGAACTGACCTAACCCCTCTGCATATATGTTACAGTTGTGTAGCTTGGTCTTCTTGTGGGACTCTTAATAGTGAGCGCATGAGCTGTCTCTGACTCTGTTGCCTGTTCTTGGGACCCATTTTTCCCACTGGATTGTCTCATCCAGTCTTAATAGAAGAGGAGGTGCTTAGTATCCTTGCAACTTGATATATCATGCTGGCTGATATTCATGGGAGGCCTGCCTCTATCTGAACTGAAACATAGGAGGAGCAATCAATGAGGTGGGGGTTGAGGGGAGGAACTGGGAGAAGAAGAGAGAGGGGAAACTTTGATTGGAATGTAAAAACAAAAAATAAACAAAACAAAACAGAACAAGTAAGGTAAAGTAAAAAAAAAATAAGGATCATATAGAATAGTCAAGTAAGCAGATATGTAAACTAATTTATCTATTCAAGACCTTAACAAGATAGTCTCTAGAGAGGCTAAAATTGGAAGAAATTCCAAGCCATGGAAGAAAACATTCAGCAAAGAAAATGAAACATTGTAAAAGAAGGAAACAAATGTTAGTCAATTACATATGACTATTTCTTAGCACCAAGTAAGTGCCTCAGCTAGAAAAAGCACCTCCAAGCTTGACAATACGAGTTCCACCTGAGGGGCCTGCATGATAGGAGAAAGCCAATTCCTAAAAACTGTCCTCTGACCTCTACAAGGACATACTGGCATGTACATACTCAAATATACAATAAGTGAATGAATGGAAAAGGGAAGAATGTTTCTTACAGTTTTGAATGTAAGTATCACCAACAAAAATGTAGTAACTCAAATCCAGAAATATTTAATCACAACTTATGCTTTGGGTGAGTAAGCTACATTCCATGGACACACAATTGATTCAACATATTAAATTTATTTCTTTTAAAATGAACACATTCACTTTATTATCTCACACAAAACTTACTGTCGCTGAATGCTGACAGAAGTGAGTACCTTTTCATGATAAAAGCACTTAACAAATCTAAACGTTCCACACTGTGGTGTATTTGTGAATGACAATATGTAATGTTTGTTTTTCTTGATTGGGGAACAATATTTCAGATTTCCATCCATTTCCCTGAAATTTCAAATTTTCATTTTTGTTTATGGCTGAATGATATTCCATTGTGTATGATATCACATTTTATTATCCTTTTATCAGCTGATGGACATCTAGGATGTTTTAATGTCTTGATTATTGTGAATTGGCTAGTGATGAACAAGTATCTCTGTCATAGGATATAGAGTCCTTTGGCTTCATGCCTAGGAGTGGTATAACTGCATGATGTAGCTTTGTTATTTTTAAGAGTTTTAATGTTGGCTATTTTACAAATTTCCATTTCTGTATATAAAAATCAATATCAATATTTATAGAGAATACAGCTGACAGTATGAGAGATTACTGAAAGAAATGTTAGTAAATTAAGTGAATATTAGCAAAATGGACACATGGAAGAATGAGATAACTGAAGGCTAATAATAAGCAAAAATATTTAATGTTATTTTATTTTTTGAAAACGGCATCATTACCGTACAGCAGGGAAAAGTGATATTTTTAAATATATAGGGTAACTGCCTAGACTTTTATATCAGACCTTCTAGCAACCTTAACTCAAAATGTATCAAAGATATACATGCGAACACTAAAAATACAAAACTATTGCAATGAAATTTTAAAACCTTTTAGAAATCACCAGAACAAAGAAGTTAAACAAAAGTAAAAAAATAAAAATACAAAACTACACTTAACTAAAATTAAAATCAAGACAAAGGAGTAAATGGACAAACCATGGAATCAAAGAAAAACTGGGTATGTATCCAATGAAGGGCTTATACCTAGACTCCATAAAGAACTTTCAGGAGGCTGAAGAGATGGCTCAGTAGTTAAGAGCATGCAGTGCTCTTGCAGAAGACCCATGTTTGATTCATAACACCCAAGTCATGTGGCTAGCAACTGCCTGGAACTCCTGTTCCCCGGGACCCATACTCTTTTTGGCCTGCACGTGCACCTGCACTTACATGTGCATATACTCTTACACACACAGGCATACACACAAACACACACACACACACACACACACACACACACACAAAATAATAATAAATAAAATGAATCTTTAAAAATTAAGAACAGGCTGGGCGGTGGTGGTGCATGCCTTTAATCCCAGCACTCGGGAGGCAGAGGCAGGCAGATCTTTGTGAGTCCAAGGCCAGCCTAGTCTACAGAGTGAGATCCAGGAAAGACACAAAGCAACATAGAGAGAAACCTGTGTCTCGAAAAACCAAAAACCAAAAAAACAAAAAACAAACAAACAAACAACAAACTGTTGCATAGATACATGCCTAAACCAATTGTCATTAGAGAGGCTTCCTCCAGCAGATTATGGGAGCAGATACAGAGACCCACAGTCAAGCATTAGGTGAAGCTGAAGGAACCCCCATAGAAGAGGGAGAAGGAGTATTGTAGGAGTCAGAAGGGTTGAGGATACCAGGAGGACACAGTTCACAGAGTCAACTAAGCAGGGCTCATATGAGTTCACAGAGACTGAAGAGGCAACCACGGAGCCTGCATGAGTCTGCACTAGTTCCTCTGTACATGCTATGGTTATTTAGCTTGCGGTTTTTGTTGGAATTCTAATAACAGGAGTAGAGGTATCTCTGACTCTTTTGTCTGCTCATGGGACCTTTTTCCTTTTATTGGCTTGCCTCACACAGCCTTGATGTGTTTGTGTCTAGTCTTATTGCATCTTGTTATTCCATGTTCAGTTGATGTCACTAGGAGCACTGCTCTTTTCTGAAGGGAAACAAAAGAGCAGTGGATCTGGAGAAGAAGAAACATGGTGGGGGTGGGAAGAGAAGAAAGAGGGAGACTGGTTGGGATGTATTTCATAAGAGAAGAACAAAGGGAAAGATAAAAGAACTGCTACAATTCCTATTAAAAGTGAAGAGTATACATGGTATTTGAATAGACATCTTTCCAAGGAAGCCACCAGAGTGTCTAAAAGAACATCTAAGAATATTTGGCATCTTAGAAGAATTAACAAATCCAAAACACAATGGGATACTGTGTCACCAGAATTGCATGTCTAATTATCAACAAAACTGAGAACTGAAATCCTTTTTCTACAGTATTGGTAATGTGCAATGGTGCTAACAATGAACTATTCAGTTATTCAAACATGTGCAAATGGAATTTTCATGCAATCCTCTTTTACACATCAAGTTCTGTACACCATAGGTGGTAATTGAATATTTGTTTTGTAAAAATTATTCCTAAAAACTTACCACAGTGCTTTTTTTTAAAATACAAGCCAAATGTGAAAACATCTCAACTATACATCACATGACAAATGAGTCAATGAAATCTGCTCCATCGATTGAATGGGTTATTGTTGGCCCATAGAAAGGAGTGATGAAAAGAATGGTATTTACTACAACATGGCTAAACCCTCAAAGTGTCACAATAAATAAGTGAAGCTCTTTTTAAAAAGAGCACCCATTCTATCCCTGTGCCATCCAGAGTTGAGGGGCACAGGAGACACAAACTTGACCAGAGAGCACCAGTGGCTGGGGTATTATGGGAAGACATGACAGAAAAGAAATGATTACACTGTACAAACATTTCCAACATTAACTGTGGCAGAGTAACTGTAGTTGCAGAGATGAACATAAGAGAAATTAGTTACTCAAGAGATGGCTAAAACTGCTGACATGTACAAATAGACTAGGTTATAACAGAAACAGGGCTGGTGAATCCTGGATTCCCTGAATACACTGATCTAAATTAAATGGGAAAGGGAATGGCAAGAAAGCATAGTTATTTATGTATGTCTAGAGTTTAGGAAAGTGGCAAATGTCACGTTTCCTGACATGCTATTACAAAAGGAATCATCATACAGCACAAGAAAGGAGGATGTGGGGTGTTGAATTCTCTGTAATTCTGACCATTAGTCATTGTCTAGAAGGAGGATCAGATATGAGGCATCTGCCTTCCACAAGGCAGTTTTCAGAGAGGAGAGTTTTTGTCTGCATACAGAAGAACATGGAAGAGCAAAGAGAATAAATGTTTAGAAAGACTTAGTTTTCTCACTGTGTTGAAATGAGAAATGCAAAGTTGGTCAATAGGCTAAAATCAAGTCATACAAATACAGGATTTTTTCAGGTTAAAAAAATACCTTAACATTTACGGAGGGCTTGCTTTGCTTTGGCTTCTGCTCACAGAAGAGAAAGGTCAGACATGGATATTCCAAGTTCCAGGAACCTGCTTTCCCACTTGAGTGGCGGCAGAAAAAAAGGGACGAGAAGAAAGTGACACAGGAGCCTTTGCTGGATTGGTTAAGGGCAGATGAAGATTTATTGCGTATTATAAGAGAAGTGTTGAGGGAAAAGATTCACATACAAACCCACCTTGTAACCTTAGAAATGTAGGTTTTTAAAAAGGAAATCACTATTACGTTTTGCCCAAGTTATTCATTTATAGCGTGATCTCATGGTTAAATGTAAATTTAAAGTCATAAATGTTTATCTGTTTTATTCTGAAATTTTTCTTTATGGTGTGTGTGTTTGTGTGTGTGGGGGGCATGTGCATGCATTTGCATATGTGTGCATGTATGTTTGTGTGTGTGAGTATATGCACACGTGCACATGAATGTGCTCAAGTATGTGTGCACTTATATTCTACAATTACTGAGTATAGAGGAGAATGCCGAAGACTTCCATCAATCTCTACCTTGTTTCTTTAAGACAGGCCTTGGTTCTAAGTCTAGAACTAGGCCAAGAGCTAAGAAGCAACAGCAATACTGCTGTCTCTGCTCTTCTGACACCCCATAATTTGGGAGTTATTGATGTGAGTGGTCATATCTGGCTTTTAATTCATCTGTTGGGATCTGAACTCAGGTCCTCATGCTTGTAGCCCAGATATTCTTGCCCATGGAGCCACATTCTTAGCTCTATTCTGAGAGACATTTTTTTTTTATCATTTGTGTTAGGTTGAAATGAAAGGAACTGTACTTCGGCTAGTGATTTTGAAATCACTGTATAAAAATATATTACTAAACCATTATAGCTATTTATCAATGAAGTTAGAAACTGTTGCAATCAACACATCTCTGTCAATGAAATAGATAATTTATTTGAATAGCACAATAATTCCTGTTTCTGGATTTCATGAACATTTGCAAAGCATTTTTCTGTATTCTCTAGCTTTGAAAATTCTTTCTCTGCAAATAAATAAGTAAATAGTCAAGATGCTTTAAGTGGTAGTCTGTGGGTGAGGGTCAGGTGAATGTAGAGACTGAGGCAAGTTCCTTGGCCAAATTTGATCAAATTCTGAAGCATTGGTTGTATGATAGAAAGCCAGGCATTCTCGTGAAGAACATGGACCATTTCTGTTGGTTAAGGCTGACTACAGAAAGTATGGCTTGACTGCTTCTAACTGATTTGCTGGGCAGTCATTCTTGCTGGTTTTGCCAGTATTCATAAAGCTTTAGTGGACTAGAGTAGAGGCAGATGATTAGACAGTGCACATGATCACTTTCATTTATTTAGTTTTTATATTACTAGGGAGTGATGCAGGTTTGGCACTGGGAAGTGATTTGGAGCTACCAGGTACAAACACTGAGATGGTTACCACTAATTGTGATATATAATCTACTTTTGTGACTTGTCAATACTATAGACAAATACTTCATTGTTGTATAGCATAAAGAAGGATAACAATGTATATATACTTGTGTGTGTGTGTGTGTGTGTGTGTGTGTATTTTGAGAAGCTTAAGAGCATCCAGTTATTGAGGGTTTGTTTTTCACCTTTGCAGTTTGTGTCAAATGCTAATTCTCCTTTGAATAGTATTTGTTGAATTCTTTGACAACTTCTTGTGCAGTTAGAAGCAATAAGCAAAGTCACACCAGACAAAAACCAGGCAGTGACAAGGATCTCTTAGTAGGTGACAGCTTCTGGCAGAGGAACAGTCAGTTTTATTTAAGAATATAGCTCCTGGTAGGCTGACCACTCTCCACATCTAAGTGTATATGGGCAGCATTAACTATAATTTATGTTTTTTTAAAAAAGAGAACACAAAGTTGGGCAGATAGGGAAAGGGATGTGGATCCTGAAGGAGTTGAGCAAAGGGTGAATGTTATCAAAGTACAGCATACAGAATTATCAAAGAACCAATAAAAAAGAAAAAGTACTGAAGATATATGTGTAATAATTAATATATATCATATCTCAGGTGCTTGTGATTATTTGAGGCACCGTTTTTTTCTTATTGCCTACATTTAATGTTTTCATATTTTTTAAATTTATTTTATAATTTAATTTAATTTTACATATCAGCCATGGATTCCCTTGTTCTCCCCCCTCCCGCCCCCCCCCCCCCGCCGCGGGGGGAGGCACAGTTTTGAAGATTAATACCATCTACTTCATTTGTCCCAGATATATGACTCTTTGTTGTGACACCTGTAACATTTAGAATTAGATTCTGTGGGGGGAGGCACAGTTTTGAAGATTAATACCATCTACTTCATTTGTCCCAGATATATGACTCTTTGTTGTGACACCTGTAACAGTTAGAATTAGATTCTGTGCCACGTATCTTCTTCCACTTAAACCCAACAGGATATTAATGAAGGGAGAATGTAACTAAGTAAAACTTCTCTTTGTACTGCATGGCCCCATGGTAGATTGAGGCGATTAAAAGTGATGTTAGACTCCGGAGATGATGCAGTGGTTAAGGTTTCCCTGCAGTGTGTGTAGGCCAGAGAAGGAAGAGGATGGAGATTTCCCTACCAAGCTGGCTGCCTGAAATCCCTGCATCATTCTCAGCAAGTTCTGAGTTCGTTTAAGAGTCTATCTGGATGTAGAGTACAGTGGAGAAAACTCTTGACATCAACACCATGCCTACACACACACACACACACACACATTCACCTGCACATATGTAAGCACACACATGTGGACTCACACCTGTGTATGTGTACCCACACATACCCACACAAATTTGTGCAGCACACACACATCCATGATAAAAAAAAAAAAGGAAATGGACTTAGAAAAGAAGGATATGTACATGTATGCTACATGGAGAACATCACATTTTATCACATGAAATGTTGTGGTTTTCTCCATTCCTTTAAAGCATTCTGATAATGAGATTTCAAATTTTATAACAATGGCATGCTTTGTGCTCATTTTTTTATTTTTTAATATAAACATTCTAAGTTTCTTTTGCTGATTATATTTTTTCTTCTAACACCAACTTAAGAGATTGAAATACACACTGGATTACTCTGAACCATTGTACTGTGTAATGCTTTTTGTAGATTTTTTTTTTTGGCTAAATACCCTTCTTTCTCTCTCTCTCTTTTTATTCTTTTGCCACTGGGTAGCATAATTTCTTAGTCTTTTATTTGTTGTTCATTCATGAGTTGGTGAAGCAAGGACCAGAAGCCCCATTAAAATTCAGTCCTGGAAATTCCTTTGCCAGAATATATTTTACCATAGCAGATCTGCATATGTGATTTATTAACATACAGGTGGTTGCTGGAGGTATTCGGAGAAGGCCACAACTAAATGAAGAGAATTTATTTTCCAGGCCTTGAAAATGGGATAATTGTTTATGGCTGATTTAACACAGACTACTGAGAGGAGTCAAATTTCCTTGCTCACAGAACTGGAAGTCAGAATATGTTATGCCTCTCCCTTATAGACACAGTCTACTGCAAACTTAGATTTAGTTGGGTAAATCTTTTGGGAGATAACATGTTGTATGCATTAACATCTGATTTTAGTAATTTTATTGTTTATGTCATCATAACATTATACACACACACACACACACACACACACACACCAAAAGCGTCATTTTGGTGAAGTCCACACAATCAAGAATGTTTCCTCCCTCTTGGAGTCTGCTCCTTTAAACTACTACTGGCTTGAGTACTTCAAGTCTGTATTCTTGATCATTTATATATATTGGGTTTTTCGAGACAGGGTTTCTCCATGCAGTTTTGGTGCCTGTCCTGGATCTTGCTCTGTACACCAGGCTGGCCTTGACCTCACAGAGATCCTCCTAGCTCTGCCTCCCAAGTGCTGAGATTAAAGGCGTGCACCACAGCTTCCCTGGCTAAAATATAGATTAATCCTTCAGAAAATAAATCCAAATCGAAATGCTTATATCTTAATGAGGTATTATTTCATTCAGCTTTGACTCTTAGAAAAAATGTTTCATATCGTGTATTATTAAGACTGCAGGAAAGTAATTCAGAAAAAATCTTTGATTTTAAGATGGTGAGATTGGTGACCTGATTGTGTCCTCCAAAGTTCAAATCCTGAAACTTAAGTGCAGATGGGATATTTGTTAGAAGTGAGTGCTGTGGGATGTATGGCAAATGTGTTGCTGATTAATCAATAAAACACTGATTGGCCCTTGGCTAGGCAGGAAGTGTAGGCGGGGCAAGGAGGAGAATAAAGCTGGGAAGTGGAAGGCTGAGTCAGAGAGACACTGCCAGCCGCTACGATGACAAACAGCATGGGAAGATACCGGTAAGCCACGAGCCATGTGGCAAGGTATAGATTAATGGAAATGGATTAATTTAAGCTGTAAGAACAGTTAGCAAGAAGCCTGCCACGGCCATACAGTTTGTAACCAATATAAGTCTCTGTGTTTACTTGGTCGGGTCTGAACAGCTGTGGGACTGGCAGGTGAAAGAGATTTGTCCTGACTGTGGGCCAGGCAGGAAAACTCTAGCTACAAGTGAGGCCTTTGGGAAGTGATTAAGGCTCTGTCCTTATTTGATGATTTTTTTAATATAGGGTATAAGGAAGATAATCTTTCCTTCCTTCTTCTTCACCTAAGGGTGTGGTGGTAAAGCAGACTAATGGGTTGTAGTCAGCACCCATGGCCAGATCTGGTGTCTACTGTCTACTGGCAGGCTGATCCTCCTGTCTCAGCTTCCAGAGCTGAGGTATCAATGTGTATATAATAAGACACCCAGTCTGAGGTGTACTATCATCCTGTCCTCCACTCCAAGAATTTACTCTTTAGTGCTGAGAACATATCTTTTATCTACAATTTATGACCAATTTATACATCTTTACCAACTTGTCCAGCTTGTTTGTGCTGAGATAGTATGTATACACCATGTCTGGTATTCTTAGATGCTGTGGGGCACCAAGTCTTGTACTCCTGCCCACAAATTGTCCATCTCTGTACAGTTCCCTCTGTGCCTTATTTGTGTCACAGTTATAAGGCCAATAACTACTTCACTCATTTATGTACTAATCTCACATTTTGAATATCTTGCCAACCAAAGATACTTGGTTATTCTTTAGTGAAAAGCAGTTGTCTAATATTTCCTTGTTAAAACTAATTTCATTTTAGCCACTAACTATGAAGTTAATGATTAGATTCAGGTAATATGAAAGGCCTATGGACATATATAAAGGGATAGCTATAGACATATAATGTATTCTCATAAAACTAAGGATATATGAAACCACACAAGTCTGTCAGTAATTAAAGCATAATTTAAAAACTAATGAGCTTAAAAAGAGGTGTTCCATGTGGGCAAACAATGATTCACCAAAAGGTGTGTGTTAAGAAAAATCTCAGTGCCAGGCACAGATTACCACCCTGTTAGTTATTGGACAGGGAGGCCCCGAGCCACTCAAAACAACCCAAATGATTGCCATTGCTGTTGTTTGCTCATTATAATTAAATGGTAAGACTCTGTTGCTTAAGACACTACATGTTTATGCTGTAGGGCATAGAGAAACCAGTCCTGAACTAACTAGGAAACACTCACAGCTGGCTAGCTTTCACAGTTCTAGAGGGCTATGAAATGGCTAAGAGGGCTTCCTGAAGAATAAATACGTAAGTGATATCTCCCAGGGTCTGACCCTGGTTGCTACAATACTGACCTGCTGGGGGAGATGTACTCATTGATGCAGTAGTAGCAAAACTGCTTGTGGAGCAATAAAATACTCAAAGGAATATTATCAATGACATATTAGATAACAATTTAGCACACAAAAGGAATTATATATTTTGGTTGACAAGATACTAAAAATGTGTGAATCATACACAAAAATGAAGAAATTATCACTATTTGGGTCTTATAAGTATGATAAAAATAGATAGCAGGATCTGAGGCCTGCTCCAAAAGAGGAATGCATATTTGGTACTGTAAATATTGACAAAACCCATGGTAAAGGAAGTCATAGTGTATAGGTGAAGACATAATTGATATTGGTTTTCTAAATTGGTCATGTTACCAAACTGCTTATAAACATTTATGTTCATTGTCCATAGATCTCTACTCCTCTCAACCTTGATCAAAATGTTCCTCATTTCATAGGTTAGTGGTTAATGCGGACGTCTACAACTGTTATAAGTGCTGTGAATAACCAAGTGAGAGAAGAGCCATAGATAGATCAATTATATTAACTCTCCTGAGGCTCAAGGAACGTAAAGGAAGAGGTGCCAGAATGTGTTTCAGAGTTGAAGGCTGGGGAAGACTTCTGTAAAAAATTAGCTTCTGGATGTGCCGTAGATGTTACATTCAGGAACTTATAGCAGCTATGATTTCCATATAAGACCAGCACAAGGTCAATAGAACTAAAAGTTCTAGCATGGGGGGTATAGGGACTCCCAATATCTGATCTACCGATGAAGAGAAAATGGGAGATAACGTTTGCTGGAGGAAGAAGAATCACTTTTTTGTGTGTTCTGTGGTCATTTTAGGTAAGTTGCCTATGGCCCAGTGGATAACACTATATACATGCATAAAATGAGATACAGTGTTGGATTTAATCATTTGTGTTCTTTTTAAAGACATGAAGTTGTAAGGAAGTTAGGAGATATCATTGTTTAGGGATCTGAGGTAGTTGGAGGTAAGAAGTTGGGGGCATATGTGACCAAGAGACACTATACGTGTGTGGCATTTTTAAAAAATTGAAATAAATTTCCCTTGATAAATATCAATAATAAATATAGCTTTGGAATGAATGTGAAAGATTTCTCAGTGGGCAGAGGCATTTGATGCCAAGTCTTACAACAAACCCCATAAACTGCATGATAGAAGAAGAAAACACACTCATTCAAGTTGTCCTCTGACTGCTGCATGATGCTGTGCCATGCATAAGCACCGCAGAATACACTCGAACACCCAAAGACATGAAAAGATTGTGTGTATATATTTGTACATATATATATGTATATATATGTTCAATATTTATATGAATAAATTTTAAGTAAGGTAGACTTATTTCCCTGAAAAATCAATAACAAATTTACAAAAGAAGCCTGTACTTGCAAAACTTAATCCCATGATAAAACAAGGAAATAAGGCAAAGCAAAGATTAATAATTTAGTCCACAAATGTTTATGGCAGTATTTTCTTGTTATGTCTACAAAAACCATCCGCCTAGAAAACTCTAGCAAAAAAATCCTAAAAGCAAATAAAACATCTTATCAAATAGAAGAAATGCCATCTAACACTGGAGGTTTCCTAAATGAGTCTACATAAAGGCAAGGAAATACAGAGCTGTTCAATTGGCACTTAGAACTTTGTCATACAAACCAAAAGTCACCAAGCAGAAGTCTCTGTTCATCTTATTGTTACTAGTTCCTATTCGTGAAAGTAGTTTTCAATTTTATACCCAATATGTTCTTCATATATTATGCAGAAATATGTGTTTTGAACTAAACCAATGAACCCTCTCAAATATAATTTAATTGTATGAATTTCTTAATTAAAACAGTATAAGATACCTGTACATGATTTTATTTCTTGTTTTTGTAATATATATCTTCTCAGGGCTGATTGTGTGACATTCTAATACAGTGATTTATTATGTTTTTGTCAGTGGACAGTCAAGGGGATATGAGATGGCAGTAATTCCCCTGTCCGTGCACATAGGCCAGGCTCTCCTGTGGTTCTTAGGCCTGGTTGGGGTTTTCTGCTATAAGGAGAGGAGATCACCTTTGATCCCAATGGAGTTCAGTCCTGACAAGGTCATGCCCTCAGTAGACTGAGACCCTGTGTCTTGAGACATTAGTTGAAAATGATGAACTGTCATTTCTAACATCCTTTTTGCTTCCTCGCTTTGAAAGCCCTGCCTATGTCATGTCTGACATAAAAATCTCATATCCTGTAATTGAAAGGTAAAGTTGCTATTCACATAGAAGAGAGCAAGGTATGTGAAATTTATAATACACTAATACTAATATTTTCACTAATAAAATGTTAGCCCTTTTTCTTTTTATGTTTAATACCATCCAGAAATAATGTTCTCAGAAGTATGTATAGTAAGCAGGTCTTTACAACCTTCAGCAGCAACTATCAGCTGGTTTCTCAGCTCAAGAAATAGAGAGTTCACAACATCATCTCTCAAAATTGAGGCAGAATAGCCATGGAGGCTTAGGGTGTGTACCTCAGGGGTGGAGCTTTTACTGAGCAGTGAAGAGTTCCAAGGTCAGTCTGTAGCACTGAATGAAAAAAGTATGGCTCTGAGGAATGTGCAGAGTTCAGGAAGTTCAGTTCACAGTGAAGCACCTGAAAGGAGATTTAGGATCTTTCATGAGAGGAAAGGATGATTCCATAAAGAAATCGCAATTTTGAGAGACAGTGAATTGAAATCTTTCTGTGTATTTTTGTAATCTACTTCTTATATTGTGCATTAACAACAAAACATAATGATTCTAACACACAATTTTTTTTCTTATTGTGCTCAAAGATATATAGAGAAATGAATACTTCTTAGTAGTTTAAATTACTTTCAACTTACCAAGCAAATGTCAGGCAGCCATAAAAAGAGCTGAATTGTACCTTTTATTAGGAGCAGAAGACATTGGGATCATAAATCAATTACTTCCTATACACCAGAGCAGTTCATTTCTACCACTGAAGTCATCGCTTTAATGTGGCATGAAAGTGAACAGATTATTGAATTACACAGTGTAAAACAACCAGGGTATTCAGGCCCCATAGTACTGTAGTCATTTGATGATGTTTCTTTTGTCTCACTAGTCCCATCTTCAACTAATTACAACCATGCAAACATACATATATTAGTACATGTATACACACAGATGGACATGCTCATATCTACATATACACAGACATCCCCTCCAAACATTAACATATGCACAGAAAAGTACACGCAGAAAAGTACATACAGAAATGTACAAACACAAATACATATAGACACACTCCTTATTGTGTTAGAACATAAATGCTGCATTAATTAGACATTTTTGAGAATCGTGACACATTTTTCAATAGCAATGTTACATTTTGAGTGTATTCAGGTATGAACAATGTATTCTAAGTCAGAATAATAAAATAAAATATGTGAATCAATAAATAAAAGCAGAAAGGATTTAAAGTCAGCATGTAACATATTTCGATTTTTCAATACATTGCTCTTCTGTAAAGACTGAATAAAATAGTTTAATCATGAAAGGTCATCTAAGATTATCTTTACTGATTAATTACTGTATCTTCAAGGACGGTATGTTCTGGGACATGAGGGAGCTTGTTCACATCTCTTGCACTTTGTTATCAGGCTAATATTTTAATAAGACAAATTAAATGTCATAGCACTGTAAAAGACAACTTTAGCTGTCAGTGACTTCACATTTGGGTGATAAAAATAATTTTTATGAAGCCAAAGACAACTTCTGTCAGGACACCGAGTCCATGAATCTACCATATGTAGGTTAGGAGTTATGAAAGAAGAAAAATATATTTATAATATAATAATGCAGTGCCTTTCTGCTTACAGTGATGCCATGAAAAAGGACAAATGGTGTTTTTCTTGAAAATCACATACCATAAAAGCCATTTCTTAAATTTTTGGCATCTATTATAATGATCATTCCGTGTAATAGGATCTGATGTGCAACTGGGTGACAGAAAATGACAAACTCAGATTCTGGTGGTTCAGTTGTCACAAATATTTAATAAACTCTAAAATGTCAACACTTTTCTCATGGATGTTAGACATATTGGTTAGATGGTTTCCTGCTATTGTTGTTGAGCTATGGTCTCATGTAGCCCAGGATGCCCTGGTACTCACTATGTAGACAAGGAAGTCCTTGAACTCCAAAGCCTCTTGTCTCCACATATTTAATGCTTGGATTATAGGCTTTCATTATTATACCAAACTAACATGTATATGAATAACTTTGTGTGTATATATGTGTGAGGATGTACACACATGTCATTGGAGGACAAATATCAACACCAGGCATCCATATGTATGTTCTGTGATGTTTATGCAAGTGTTCACTGTGAAGCTTCAGAAAGATGTATAGTTGAGGATATGTATAGAATTCTTTTTTGTGTGTTCAGAATTCCTTATGATTTTGTTTCCATTTGAATTTTAGGATTATCTTTCCCCTAATTTCTTTAAAGAATGTTATTAGAGTTTTGACAGGGTATTGCATTCAATTCGTAGGTTTCTGTTGGTTATAAGGGCATTTTAATTCTATTAATTCTGCTTATTGATAACCTTTTCATCTATTTTTTCACTGTTTCAGTGTTTCATACTTTTATAATAGTGGTCTTTAACTTCATGGTTATGTTTAGGTATATTAGCATATTTTGATTCTATTATAAATTAGTGTGGTGGTTTTTCACTTACTTTATTATTGGAGTACAAGAAAACTCCTGATGTTTGTGTATTAATTTTGAATCCTGCTACTTTGCCAAAAGTATGGATCAGCTCCAAGACGCTCATGGTGGATACTTCCTTTTGAGTGTGTGATCATGTCACCCACAAACAAGGATTATTTGCTTTCTTCCCTATTTTTAATCCTTGCTTTGTTATTCTGGCTAACATTTCAAGCATTATATATAATTTGCTTTTCCCATTCAGTGTGTTGTTAGCCATTGGTTTATTGTACTGTATAATTATTATATAGAGATATAATTCTTTATGCCTTCTCTCCTTGATTTTTGTTTCTCAATATATTTACATGTTGTGTTACATTTTTTTGATTTTCATAAGTTGAATTCTCATTTTATTTCATCTATGAAACTAATACAGTTTTTATCTTAATAATTTGTTGTTGATTTGGGTTTGTAAGTGTTTTACTGAAGAGTCTTGCAGTTTTTCTAAGAAGAAAATTGGACTTTTTTGTTAGTTTTTAATTTGGATTTGCTATATGGATAAACTGAATTTGTAGAATGAATGAAGAAGTCTTCCCACCCCTCCTATTTTGTAGAGTTAGGTTGAGATGATTTGGTATTAATTTGCAGATTCTTGAATTTACTGATAGAATATAAAAGTGAATCCATTTTGGTCTTGTGTCTTTTTTTATTGTGATAGTCATTACTGATTCAATCTCTGTTAATAACTTTTCTTATTTAGATATTAACAAACATCCATTCACCAATGGCAAGGCTTTTATGACAAATCAAAGAAATAATTCCCCCCAACTCTAGCTTGGTAAGTCAATGAGTTTATTATGGTTGCTACTTAGATGGCAGATCAAAGGCAGTTTCACGATCCAAAAATCATACCCAAGTATGGGAGAGAACGGTATTTCTTAGAACTCTCCCACTTGCAGGCAGAATCCACTGAAGTGAATCTCCTCTTTCACTGCTTATTGCTTTTGCAACACTCAGATGAATGTTAGGAATCTGTAACTTTTATTACTTTTTGGAATCTTGTATGTTTCATTAACTTTCTGTTTCCCATGAGCTTATGTCTCCTCTCCAGGAGGGTTGTTTCAGCATAGAGGAAACAGTTTCACAGCAATCTCATTTGTTGATTTTAGATTTTTTAATGTTTCTGTTTTATTTATTTTTGAGATTGTAATTTAATTACAATATTTCTCCTTATATTTCCTCCCTCTAATCCCTCCCGTATACCTCTTCCCACTCTCCTTGAAATTAAGGGTCTCCTTTTTATTAATCATTATTGCATGCATATATGTCCTTGTATGAACATTAAATATAACCTTTTGAGTCCACATAATGTGATATGTGTGTATGTTTTCAGGGCTGACTGTTTAGCACTGTACAAACAATTCCTGTGTTCTTCGTTGGGGCGTGTCACTTCTCTTGCTCCCAAGGTTACTCAGTTGCCTCTAGTTCTTTGTGTTGAGGCCTCATGGTTTAGGCCTCCTAGGGTTTTCCATGTGCAGATTGGTGTGTTCATTGATGTCATCCTTGTTCAGCTCATGCTTGGGTGTCAAGTGTGGGAGACTCTGCAGGTATTACTTGTGACATTACTAGAAGACACAGTCTCATTGCGAAGTCCCTGATTCTCTGGCACTTATAAATTTTCTGCCCCGCCGCCCCCCCTTCCACAAAGTTCCCTGAGCCTCAGATGTGGGAGTGTTTTGTAGGTGTATCTATAGGGTTGGGCTCCACAACTCTATATTTTGATTGGTCATAGTTATCTGTAGTGGTCTACATCTGTTACAAAGAGAAGTGTCCTTAATGAGAGGTGAAGACTATACTTATCTGTGAGTATAAGGACAAATGTTTATAGATGGTTGATAGGCATTATGCTGGTTTACTAAATTGGGCTTTATAAGTATCTTTATGCAATTTTGTATAAGAAGCTTTGTCTTTTATATCATGTGATTTATTGACATGTAAGATTTATTTGATTTTATTATTTTATGTTTCTTTTCCTTTGTGTAGTGTGGCTAATGAAAATATATGCAAAATATCAGATTTAACTATAGTTTTGATTTTTTATCTAAACATTTGATAATAACAAATTCCATATTGTATTTAAATCAGTGTAGAACAATGACATTTATTATAACAATAATTCTTTAATTTTAACAGATTTGCTAAAAAATCCATCCACTTTTGATAGTATATGTGTTTAAATTAGTTATTAGTTCATTATGTAATGTATGTATTTCATTAAAACCAGAAATTTCATTAATAACAGAAATTTTGATAAATATCTTCATATATAGAAAATATCTTTAATAGTTTATCAAGGTTTCTCCCTAACCCCTTAATTGTTCACTTTGTCAAGATATCTCTTTCATTCCTCTCCCTCTCTGTCTCCCCCCAGCCTGTGTTGACTACCCAAGGGAGGTCTTACCCCATATGAGGAGGAGATGCGGTGGGATGGGGGGAAGTGGGGGAAGTGGGAGAAGGGGAGAGAGGGGGAACAGTGATTGATATGTAAAATGAAAAAAATTTAAATAAAAATAAGTAAAATAATTATTCAAAATTACTATATGTGCATATGTGACTGATCTGATTTAAAAAGCTCTCAGATTATATTTCTTTATTAAAGTCTGGTGATTTTAATGATGGAAACTGAATTATAAGAAAATCAACATTTTTTAAATGACCAAAAGTAATTATATGTATATATGGAATAGTAGAAGAATAAAAATAAGAAGAAAAAGAACTATTCAAATCTACAAAGGTTAAATCAATTGCAAATTTTGTGATCTCAGTAGACCTTCATTTTTACCAGGCATCAGAATATTTATATGCATGTTCTATGGCTCAATATTTAGATTATTAGCTTTATCATTCCCATCTCTGCTTTAAATTTCCCCTCTCTTGCTTGGGACAATGATAAAGAGTTCCATTCAGTAACTGGACTTTAATTTCAGGTAGAAATGTACCCTTATATGTGACACTGCCTCTCACTGTATATGATATCATTTTGTCATTTTTTTTCATCGCTCAGAATTATCTAGCCCAATACAACTATGTCTTACCTGTATCTTTTCCCTTCCATCATGCCAATCAGTCTTGGCCCTCTGAGAATGACATAAACATGAGAAAACACATAACTATGAAGGACAGCAACTCACGGAATAGATAGAGAAGAGGGGTTGATTCAATGGAGGTTAAAAACTTCACAGTATTCTTTTCTCTAATGCAGTAAGTCTGTCACATTTTTTAGTCTATGGTAAGATTAGCCTGGGCTTTACCTTAAAAGATTAGGGTAAGAGAAGGGTCTTGTCCTGTGTTTTCCTGAAATAGAAGCTCTAACAAGAGCCAGATCAGAGCCCTGATGTAATGGATCCTATAGCATTTATTTGTCAATGAAGGAAAGTAAAAGGAAAACATGCAACCATGTTCTACTAAATGCTTGTAAATAACTTTTTATTCTTGTCACTAAACTAACCAAGAGTTAGACTTGTCTTCTGTTTGCATTAGATGAAAACTGAAGCTTCAACTTTGCAAATAAATTCTCTGTATGTAGCAAGTTAGACATCCATGCAAGTGATTATAACTCCCCACCAAGATGTTAATGAAGCAGATTCAATTTGGGGTAAATTACAAATAAAATATAACCATAGTAAATATAATCATAGGCTAAGTACTAAGATAATATTTCAAAGAATAATTGTATTGTTTATGATGAAAACAGGTATGAACAATCTGTTGTCATTAGAATGGAGTGAAATGTCCTTTGATTATTGGTGATCCATCAGGCCGTTTCCTCATGTTTCATAGATCTCTTTATTTTGTTTGTGGTATTATCTAAGTAGTCTTCTATCCTACCTTCTGGATTACCAATTCTTCTGAGATTTTTATCTTTGGTTATAAATCCTATAAAACCTATAGTTATAAGTTAGCAATATTTCTTACATTAATCTTTTTCTTTTTCTTCTGAGCTTTAAGTATCCTATTGAATGATTTCATATTATTCAATGTTTTGAGAGTACCATGCCCTGTTACTCTAAAGTATGCTGAGATTCAAAGTCTAGACTTTTCATATTAGTCAGTGTTCATGTTCTTTTTTTGCCTTCTTACTCAGCTCATCTTGTTTTACATCATGTCTGATCCTTTTGCCTTGTTGTTTGACATTCTGATGAAAAATCTGAGCAGTAATATGAAACTATGTATAATGTTTCCATTTTTCACTGAATTTGTTTTTTCTGTTGGGCAGGCCATTAATTAGAGGCAGATTTTCCCAAACTTCACAAAGATTTAGCAGGTAGATAAAGGGCCTTTAGCTTACCTTTTGTTCTTTATACATAACCTTTTGATTTTTTTTTTTTTTTTTTGGTTTTTCGAGACAGGGTTTCTCTGTGTAGCTTTGCGTCTTTCCTGGATCTCGCTTTGTAGACCAGGCTGGCCTTGAACTCACAAAGATCCACCTGCCTCTGCCTCCCGAGTGCTGGGATTAAAGGCGTGCGCCACCACCGCCTGGCTTGATTTTCTTAAATAATACAATACCACAAGTTCAAACTACAAAGAGAGGAAGAAAACAAAAAGCATAAGATGAAATTGATATTCAACACTGGCCTCATTTCTCTAGATGTCTCCCCTATCATGATCTTTCAAATCATTTGAATTGCAAGCTGATGAGTGTCTCCAAGCAGAAATGTATGTGTGCATGAATTCTTTGTGTGTATATGTTTGTCACCTTATTGCCTGTTATCTTTGAGGTAATTTACTATTTGAAAAAGAAAATATTCCTTGAGAGGATTTGGAGCAAGACCAACGCTTTGTGCTTAACTGAAAAGAAATGACAACAAAATCTTTAACACTTTACCTGGGCAATCTTCTAAATGACAACAAAGTCTTTAACACTTTACCTGGGCAATCTTCTGTACTCCACTGCCTACCCAGGTTAAACAGCTGCTCTGTAATTATTGAATGAGTGGATGGAGTCCTCGCCACAGGGAATGGGATGTTAGATTCCTTTGTTATGTAAAGTATGAGACACAGTATAACGATCTCTTCCATCTTGTGTTTTCATAATATCTCTTATGATTATGGTAAACGAAAAGTCAACTTTCCTATTCAGTGTGAAGTAGAATCAAGTTTTCTAAATGTAGTCTGTGGCTGGGTCTTATTTAGAGACTAGAAAGAGGTAGGAACTCTGTTTTTCTTGTTGCTAAAGACTTGGATTCTGGTCAATAGAGAATTTCTGTGAGTTGATTTTTTTCAGAAGAGTTTTACTGGGAGGAACATAATATATGGCCTAGGATGAAAAACTGGATCAGGCCCTCTGGATAAGTGAGACAGTTGATTAGTTTGATCTGTTTGGGAGGCATCCAGGCACTGGGACCAGGACCTGTCCTCAGTGCATGAGCTGGCTGTTTGGAACCTGGGGCTTATCCAGGGACACTTAGCTCAGCCTGGGAGGAGGGGACTGGACCTGCCTGGACTGAATCTACCAGGTTGAACTCAATCTCCAGGGGAGTCTTTGCCCTGGCAGAGATGGGAATGGGGGGTGGGCTGGGGGGAAGGCGGGGGGGGGGTGCGGGAGGGGCGAGAACAAAGGAATCCGTGGCTGATATGTAAAATTAAATTAAATTATAAAATTAAAAAAAAAGTAAATAAATAAAAACATTAGAAAACCTGTGGAAGTAGTAACTATGGAGTGATACATAGGAATACCTGGTGTAAATTTTCATTACAGTGATTCCTAAACATGAGCTTTGTTATTAAAAGTGTCTTGAAGCAATTTAGAGTCAGAAACAAGAGGAGGGCACTAACCAAGTAACAACTAGCAATGCTGTGTTAGAATCCTTAGAAAATGAGAATCTTCAATACCTTGTAGGTATGGACATACATCATTCATTTTCATTTATACCTTGTTTGCCACAATAATACTTACTATCTGGCATCTAATAAATTAACACTATCCTGTTGAGTAATCTGTTAACTACGCTAAAAGACGTGGTGGTCCATGTCACACAGGGTGTGCAAAGGACATAAGTTCTTTACATGTTTCCAAGATTTTTTCATGATTTAAGTTTGGGATGATCCATTACATGTCTCCAAAGATCTTCCAGTTTTCAGCCTTTGTGATAATATGGTTTGAGCCTCCTTAGGATGGTTATGAAAACTGAATAGAAATGAATCATGTATGGATTCATTTATGTAGTTAATGCTAGAAGAAAAGATGGGAATTGGCAAAGGCATACATATATCTACCCTGCATATTAGCAGAATATATCTACCACTAAACAATATTTATCATTTTTATTAATACTTATATGAAAACAGGTTTCTTATTATTAAAGAAAGACAAAAAACAAATTAATAATTGTATTCAAGCTGATTTATTCCTTATTTAGTCTTCAAGCAAAGCATCATATTTAGGTCTACTTGTCAATGATCAGTACCTGGATAAATTCTTTGTTACTAGCAGTGGAAAGGTGATCTCAAGTAAAATTAGATCAGCTTATGGAACTGTAGTTCACATGTGTTAAACAATGGTTCAGAATTCTAGAAATGATATTTAGTTATCACATCCATACTGTAGTTGAGAATGTAAGGACTGAAGTAGCATTATATTAGAATGTAAAAATAAAACTGTTGTGTAAAACTAAGTACTTTATTTGTATCATTATCTATGGAAAATATCATTAAACATGTTGAAAATTTTA